>NC_056735.1:1975084360-1975299360 GCF_019279795.1 Protopterus annectens | reverse complement strand
GAAGGATCGATTAGAGCTGCAGCTTCAGCGATTGCTCTTCGAAGACAATCATGGATGCGGCTGTGCTCCTTTGCGGAAGCCTTCAAGTCTTCCTTTGCCATTGCCCCTTTTGATGGTGCCACACTCTTCGGGCCCAAGGTTAAGGAGACTCTGACTCGGTGTGAGCAAGAGGGAAAGACCCTGTCTGCTGTCGGGGTCCGTTTTTCCGCTCCTACTAGACCGTACCCCAAAGGGCAACGAGGCGGGAAAACGTGGTTCCATAAGAATCGGGGATCTTTCCAAGCCACACAGAGTGATACCCCCTCCAGAGGCAGAGGGGGGGTAGAAATGGAAGACGCCACCCTGGCGGCAGAGGGGGTCCGCATAACCATGGCGACAGGGATTCCGTCCCTGGGAAGCCTTTCCAGCACTCCTGAAGGGAGGCCCAGCTGTCCTGCTCTGGAGGCAGTCTGGGGTCACTTGGCTTTATACCCACTGGCCTGGCTAAATATTACTTCATATTCCTGGGTAAAAAGCATTATAACCAGAGGATACAAAATCCCCTTCATATCAACTCCACCTCTACAAAGAAGGTTTCCAGATGTGCCACCCCGTCTGCGAAACCCAGCAACTGTAGAAATTTCAAAGCTGCTCAAAAACAAGAGTCATCCAACCAGTCCCGGCGGACCAAAGAGGATCCGGAACTTACTCAAGGTTCTTTTTAGTTCCAAAAAAGACAGGGGACTGGAGGCCGATCTTAGATCTCAGCAATCTCAACACCTTCGTGAAGAAGGAAAAGTTCCGGATGGTCACGCTTCAATCGATCCTTCCATTCTTACAGAAGGACGATTGGATGTGCTCTATAGATCTCAAAGACGCGTACTACCACATCAAAATGGCCAGACCGTCCAGAGATCACCTGCGCTTCCGGCTGGGAACCAGTCACTTTCAGTTTCGAGCTCTGCCCTTTGGACTCACCTCAGCCCCCAGGGTATTCACCAAATGCATGGCAGTAGTTGCGTCTCACTTGAGACGACAAGGATTCCAGGTGTTTCCCTATCTGGACGACTGGCTCCTCACCGCCACCACCAAGCGTCGCCTCTTGCAAGCCAGAGACCACACAGTCAACCTTTGTTCCCACCTAGGGATTTCGATAAACTTCGAAAAGTCTTGCTTATCGCCCTCACAGTGTATTTCCTTCATCAGAGCAGACCTAGATACACGATCAACACTGCTAAAGCTCCCTCCAATAAGGGCGTCAACCCTCAAATAGCAGGTTCTTCTTCTACTAGAGAGCAAGAAAGCCCCGGCCAAACTGGTGTTGAACGTTTTGGGACTAATGGCAGCGTCACTAATTGCAGTTCCTATGGGAAGATTACATATGAGGATCCTACAATGGCTGCTCTTCGCGCAGTGGTCGTTCCAACACCTACCCCTAGCGCACGAGATTATGATAACAGACTCTTGCAGACGGGACCTCTCATGGTGGGTGTGCAATCAGAACCTCACTATGGGTCGTCCGTTTGTTCTACCTAGTCCAACAGCCACAATAACCACGGATGCTTCCCTGATAGGGTGGGGGGGGCTTTTTCAGGGAAGAACAGTCCAAGGGGAATGGTCCAACATGGAGTACACTGTACACATAAATGTTCTGGAGCTGAGGGCGGTGTTCCTGGCGTTGCAACACTTCCAAGCCCTCTTACTTCTAGGAACAGTAGCAGTTCAGACGGACAACATGTCTGTGGTCTGGTACATAAACAAGCAAGGGGGAACCAGGTCTTACCCGTTATGCAGAGAGGCCATGAGAATTTGGCAATGGGCAGAGTCCACGGGTCGCTTTCTGATAGCAACACACATCCCGGGGTCATCCGACGTCATTGCGGACAGGTTGAGCAGAGCCATCCTGTTAACTCACGAGTGGTCCCTCAATCCACAGACGGCGGAAAAGATCTTCCGCAAATGGGGCCAGCCTTGCTGCGATCTGTTTGCTTCCCCATTGAATGCAAAATGCAGAAGCTACTTTGCCCTTCTACCCCCTCCGGGGGATGTCCCCAGGGACGCACTGATACACGATTGGCCCCCGGGTCTCCTATACGCATTTCCACCTACTCCCTTGATTCCCAGATTTCTACAGGAAGCCAGGAACCTGGAAAGGACAGTAATACTCATAGCCCCATTCTGGCCTTGGCAAATATGGTTCCCCTTTCTTCGAGCCTATCAAATAGAGGAACCATGGATTCTGGACCCAGTACCAGATCTACTGACCATTCGTCGGGAGTTCCTCACCCGTCTCTTCAGTCCCTCAAACTAGCAGCTTGGCTGCTCTGCTTCCCTGCCTAGCCAGGTCTGATCTACTCTTCCCGGCAGTTCAACACATTCTGGTTGCTTCTCATGAAGCTTCCACTACTAAACTCTATAGGAGTAAGTGGAAACGCTTTGTGTACTGGGCGTCTAGCCAACACTTAGACCCCTTGGTAGCTCCTCTACATAAAATTTTAGAATTCTTATCTATCCTCTTTCACGAAGGAGCTTCTACTTCGTCACTAAGAGTACAGTTGGCGGCCATATCAAACTTCCATATTGGTGAGGAAGGTTCTCCCATTATTAATTAATAGGAACATTTCGATGTGGGCATTGTGTATCTTGTGCCAACGTCAGTCAGTTGAAACAGTTCACGAGTTCTAACACAAGTAAAGTATATGATATGAGGGTCTTTGGCAATTGTTCAACCAGCTGGGTTATATATCTGGCTACATGCCAATGTAAATCTTTTTACATTGGCAAAACATCACGTTCATTACGTATCAGAATTGGTGAACACCGTAGTGACATCAGGAACCATAAAACATCCAATGCATTATATCTACATACGATTAAACATCCAAGTGCCAAGTTTATGTTCATTATTATTGATAAAATTACTGGTAACAGAAATAATACGACAGGTTGACCAGGAATACTTAGCCATAAAGAAAAATACTGGATCACACACCTTGGTGCCCTTTTTCCACCTGGCTTGAATGACCATCTATAAATTATGATATTTACTATTTAATCATCATTTGTGTATATGGTTGCCACTATTGTATGTACATCAATACATAACATATTATTACCTATATATTTTATAGGATCAGATATTTAGATGTTCTTTTTCCATCTGGTCTGCATTATTATCTATGCATTATTATCTATACATTATCATATTTACCTATCTTGTGATCATTTGTATATCTTCTTGTCTCATTGTAGTAATATTTTCATGTAATAACTTACTACTTGCCTGTATTCTACCTTGCCAGAGGTTTGTTTCTGGTACATATATTTTTTTGATTACATGTTATTATCAGGTTAACATATGTAATTATATCCATGAATTTGGATATATATTTTTTATGTTTTGTTTTTTGTTCATCATACTAATTTTTCTGTTTTTGGTATGACTTTAATTTTGTGCTGAGAGCCTAATTTGAATGTCTTTATTCCTATTGGACAACAATAGTATTTATACTGACGCTGGTTTGATTTTAAACAATTTTGTCTGTTTATACTCACTGAAGAAGGCGGGTGCCGAAACTAGTATGAGTATTTTTGTCTAAACTACGGTACCATTTGGTCCGTTTTCTAACCTCTAAATAAACGGTGGAACTAATTTGCTGGCCTTTTCGTGTTTGTCTCCCATTATGTCTCTCAGACTTTGCAAGGCCTTTATGAAAGGAACCTTCCATCTTAGGCCGCCCGTCAGAAAACCTTTCTTTCCATGGAGCTTGAATTTGTTACTGTCGCAACTCATGTTGCCACCCTTTGAACCTGCTTCGTCATGCCTCTTAAAGTTCTTATCGTGGAAGATGCTGTTTCTCGTCGCCATGACCTCAGCTCGTAGAGTATCAGAGTTGCAAGCATTATCGGTCAGACCAACTTACTTGATATTCCATCCAGATAGCGTACAAATCCATCTTTCCTTCCAAAAGTATGTTCAGTTACGAATATTAACCAGTCTATAGAACTCCCTACCTTTTTCAAGAACCATACTAACAAACTGGAGTATATATGCTGCACAAGTTGGATGTTCACAGGCAATTAAGATTTTATTTGGATAGGACCAAAGCTTACAGGAAAACGGATCAGCTCTTCGTCGCGTTTGTAGACAATAAAAAGGGCATGGCAATTACTAAACGTACACTATCTAAATGGCTTGCTGACTGTATAGCCTTTGTATACTCTAAATCAAATCAGTCCTTATCCACCAAACCTAAGGCCCATTCTACCAGATCCGTCTCCACTTCCTTAGCTCATGCAGCTCGCTTGCCTTTGGACACTATTTGTGCAGCAGCCACGTGGTCTAAGCCACATACTTTCATCACTCATTATAGAGTGGACAAAATCTCCAAAGACAGGTCATAGTTTGGTTCCACTGTGCTTAGGAACGTTCTTCCATGAGTCACTCGGGGTGACGGAGCTAGGGACGCTACCTGTGTGTAAGAACAAACGGCGAGATTGAACACTCTCACATAAAGAAGTTATGTCCTTACCATAACGTTCCATGTGGAGTGTTCATCTCGCCTTTGTTCTTACATTCCCTCCCTTCCCCTCCCCACGTGTTTGAAAGAACTGGTAGGATTAGATTCTGATCGACTTGTCTTGACCCCTTCCGGGGTATATGGTCCCGTGTATCATGGGGGTATATGTTTCTACCATTAGTTTTTGCTATGGTGAGAGAGTGTCTCTAAATGTCTGAGAGAGTGTATAGTTCTTGCACCGGAGGTGTTGGATCTTTTGGTCTGGTTTGTTTGCAAACTAGATCTGAGTAATGGCAGGGAGGATTGTGGGATATGGGCTGGTCTCGAGCTTCTCTGAGATTCAGAGCTTTGCGATGCAGCCGACTCGGAGCCGAGGATTGGCTCCGAACCTGTGTGTAAGAACAAAGGCGAGATGAACACTCCACATGGAACATTATGGTAAGGACATAACTTCTTTTTACATTACAAGGAGCTGTGGTCCCTACCCAATGGTAATTATAGAGGACAACAGTTCACTGAAAGGGCAAATGTCAACCATGATGACTATGTTAGTCAAGAGGTCATGGGGGGAGTTGGATGACATTCACCCCGACGTTTCAGTCCCTTTAGAGGTTCCCTTGAGGAGATCAGAGTGCCTCCAGAATCGAACAAGGCAGTACACACATGGCAGGGATGTGGTGAACAATAGGAACTACAGGAATTCGTTCTCCAGCAGAGGTCAGACCTACAGAGGTCGGGGCAGGGTGAGAACAGGTGGTGAATGATTTAGAAACACAGATGTCAGCTAACATTATCACTAACAGTGATGGCGATTTTAAGATTTTCAACTTAAGTGATGTTAATGTTGATTTAAAATGGACTGATCGCTCCAAAAAGGACTTAACTTCATCCCCACAAGGATACCCTCCATTGAAACTGCTTTATTGGAGTTAAAAATCTTTGTGAGGAAACTTAAACTTAGTGTTTTTTGAGAATGAACTTAGTACCACACAATGTTTTCAATGTAAAAAATCTAGTACGTTCAATCCCCCCTTGTACCCTATGCTGCAAGTTTTTGAAAATGTCTGTGCCAACCAAATTAGAAGGTTGGTAAAAAGTGGTAAATATGAGTACATTTCTAACCTTACTAAAGACGAAAATGATTTACTTAAACAGATTTGCGACGACAAAAGCATTAGGGTAATGAAACCAGATAAGGGTGGGGGGGAGGGGTTGTGGTTATGGAACAAAGGGTCTACACAGAAAAAATGTTGACACACCTATTTAGTGATAGTTATGAAGAGACATCAGTCAATGAGCTTAATATAGCATGTAGAAACATTGACATCACTTTGCACGATTTGTTAATGGATGGTCAGCTCACCATCAGTGAATTTAATTTCCTACAGCAAAAAACACCTCGGATACCGACAATATTCGGCATCCCTAAAATTCACAAAAATATTGTCAACCCCCTTCTGAGACAGATTGTTGATGCCAAGGCATCCAAGACTTTTAACTTGGCCAAGTTTGTTGATTTTCATTTAAAGAATGTGTTGCATAAATACCAGCATGATGTTCATCGTGTTTCACTGTTGCAGTCATTACACTTGGGTTATCCTGCTGGCTGGCTACCCGCAGTCGGCCTGAATTCCAAAGTCCTGATCCGGCGTTGGTTGCTGTCGCCTCTTCCCTGACATCAGTACGCCAGGGGTATAAGATGCAGCCGACGCCATTTTCTTCCGTCTTTCTTGCCGCACGGTGCCCGAAGCAAAAGCATTTCGCAAGTGCCGGTCGGCCGACTCCTGAGACTTTTGAAATTGAATTTCAGATCCAAAGTCTTCAATAAAGCTACGTACCCCGTTGGGGAAACTTTTTCTTGCTCCAGACCGATGTCAGTAAAAGTTAACAATTGTATTTCTTGTGGGAAGCAAATACCTCATAAGGATTTTCATTCTTACTGTATTCCTTGCCTAGGCCCTGACCACGACGTTGCTAGTTGTCGGTTTTGCTCTAGATTCAACCAACGCACTATTAAGCGTCGGTTTGATTTTGCTTTACATTACTTTGGCTGAAGGTTTAACTATATAATGCCATCGGAACAACCGACCGCAGTTCATAAAAAGTGCAAGGACAAAGAAAAGGACAGGCATCCGAGGTCCAAAACTGACAAAGCCTGTTCTAGGCCAGTCGCCAGTTCTCAGTGAGGCGCTTTCGCAGCCCCTGACACCCGCTACCTCAGAGCCACAGGCCGCCTCCGACTCCCACGTGGAGACAACTAGGCCTCTGGAAACTCAAGGTATTGGGCCTACGGAAAATATTCCCTCAGATGGGTCCGGGGCCGCTGAGCAGGCATCGGCTTCTGTGGCTGTTTTCAGACCTACACAGCTTACTATCAAGACCACTTCAGCAGTCAAGGCAAAGTCTAAAACACCTTTAAAGACAAAGAAACAAGTACAGCACTCACCTGGACAGTCATCCATGCCAAAGAAACATGCTTAAAATGGCCGAGGACCTAATTACTCTGATCAGGGGTTCCCATCCCCCTCCTGATAAAAGGCCTAGGCAGGATACTGACTATGATTCCTCTGACCAGGTTTCTATTTCCTCTGATTCCTCTTCAGAACAGGGGTATTCTTTTGCTCCCTATGAGGACTCTGACGCTGAAGAATGTATCCCTTCAGCCTCTCCTCCTGAGGATTACTCTTTTGGGGAAACCCTGCACTCCATGAGGGAGCATTTCCATTGGGAGAGCCAAGATTATTCAGAATCCAAGAAAAGGCTCAGAGACTTTCTTTTACTGCCTCAGCATAGGCCCCTTTCTTTTCCCACTGTACTAGATATTGTTGATGTATTTTCTGAATCTAGTTTGTCTCCTGATTCTTTACCCCCTGCACCAGTTAAGCCAGATAGCTACTACAGGGTCCCAGATTCTCATAAATTTCTTTATAAAAACCCTGCTGCTGACCCAGAAACAATTTCTCAGGGTCCCAAAGGGGTCAAGGCTTCCACTGCAAAAAACCCTGTTCCCTCTGATAGGAATTGTAGAGCACTGGACAGATGGGGGTAAAAAGTTTACACCTCTGCCAGTTTCACATGCTTAAATATCAACAATACCTAATGTCTTTGCTAAAACAGAAAATGCTTACAAGCTCAGAATGTCCTGGAAATAAGGAAATGCAGGATTTATTGCATGCAGCTGAACAAGTGGGAAAGCATACTTTGCAATGTGGTTTTGATTCAATAGAGGCTTCTTGCAGAGCCGCAGTTACAGGTTCTGTCATTCGAAGGTATGCTTGGTTAAAAGAACAAAGTTTACTTGATCATGTTAAAGCAAAATTGTTGGATGCTCCATTACAGCATGATACTTTGTTTGGTGTTAAGGCAGAAGAGATGTTAAAGAAAATGGAGGATAAAGCAAAATCAATGCAGACAGTAAAGGATTTCTTACAGGTTCAGTCACCCAGATTTAGCAGGAACTGGCCTTCTAAAAATTGGTCCTTTCCAGAGGCAGATACAGACGCCCAAGAGGCAGATCTCAGCCCCAAGGCTCTTACAGACCTAAGCAATGGGGTGCTTCAGCCCCCAAAGGCGGAGAAGACAAATCACAACCTTATAGGAAACAGTCCCAATGACTTTCCTCTACCAATGCCAAGCACTTACCTTTTGGCAGCACCCTTAGGGGGAAAACTAGCACTTTTCTCACAAAATTGGCACATGATCACCCAGGACAAATAGGTACTGAATATTGATTCAGTTCCACTTTCACACCCTTCCAAGGCCAAAAGGTATGCCAGACCTGCCACACAATCAATGGACAGAGGCACAAAGACACATTTCTGTTCTCATGGACATGAGGGCTATTCAAAAAGTACTGCAGCAAGGGCAGGGACAAGGATTTTACTCAAGACTTTTCTTGGTACCTAGAAAGGACAATGTCATTTTGGAAGCCACGCTCAGTGCATTCTCTGCCTGGGGGTGGCCCACTTGTCTTCAGGCTGCCAAGTGTGCGCAGCCTTTAACCCCCGGGCTGTGAGGGATAGGAGGAATAAGTTAATCCTGGCGGGACTCTTGCCCGCTGATTCTTCTTCCTCCTCTCCCTCAGCGGCACCAGTCGTGGCTGTCCAGCCTTCAGTTCCCTCTCCCCTGGCAGGGACTCAACATCCCTCTGTGTCCCAGGGAGAGGGGGACTCTTCTAGCAAAGAGAAAAGGCATAGGGAGAAGGACCCGGCATAAGAGCCACAAGCGGCGGACAGAGTCTCGCCCCGCTGCCTTGCCTGCTAAATTAGTTAGCTCTCCCAGGAGGGTCTCTGGTTCTTTCCCCTCTCAGCTCCATTCTCCCTGCTTTTCTCCAGAGCCGGAGGAGGAGTCCCGGTCTCCCTCCAGGTCATCTAGGCGGCCTTCCCGGCCCACCTCAATGACCTCTTCAAGGTCTACTCGAAGTATGTCTGACGCTGATATGGACCGGATGATGTGTCGATTCCTGCAGGCCCAAATGCAGATGGGGGTGCTCGTGCCTCTCCCCCTCCTCTGGGGAGGGGGGGCTCAGCCCCTTTCTTTGCCCCAATTGCTCCTTCTCCGATTCACTATCTGGTTTCGGAGTCTTTGGATCAGAGCCGTCTTTGATCCGGGGAGTCTGCGCTGACAGTGGTGGCTACTTCGCCAACCGTACCCTCTAGCGTGTCGGATCCAACCTCTTGGGGCCGAGAGCCGAGCTTCGGATCCGCAGGGGTCAGTGTGTCCTCTGCTCCATTTCGATCACACTACCCTTTCGGATCCGATCCTGTCGGCTCCAACTCCGGTCCGCAAGTCAGAGCCGAGGGGACTACTCTCGGAGCCAGGGGAGAGTGGCTCGCCCTCGGCTTTTGACGTGGTGGAGAGGGTGCTGTCGAGGAGTTCCAGGTCCCCAGTCTGGGCTGCAGATCCACCCCTCACTCCTTCGCATTTGGGCTTGTCGTCCATCGTCCGGCCCCAGGGACAGCCTGCGCCCCAGTTGGTTCCCGTAGGGGAACAGGACCCTGTTGGTGAGGCCTCCTCTGACAGTTCCGCCGAGGAGGTCCCTCACAAACGAAAGTGCAAGAGGAGGCACTTGGAAGCCCCCGAGTCCCTCACGGAGGACACGGATTTAGAGGAAGTGGAAGGTTCCCCAAGGTCACCCCCTGAAGACGTCTCCTTTGGGGACATTATGGAAATGCGTATTAGAGGGGGGTGGTCAGCCCAAAAACCTTCCTCGGTTGAGTCTGTGTTTCTGGAGGCGTTCGACGCAGGCCCGTCTACCTCTTGGGTGTCCCCCCCCAGCTGATCCCCTGGTAGACTTGATTACTACCAGGGCTTGGAAGGAGCCGGACACCGTGGAGCCAATCCCTAGAAGACCGGACAAGATTCTTAGCCCTCCCCCTGACAAACAGGCATGGAATAAAGGGTCCCCAGTAGATGCCATGGTGGTGGCGGCTGCCACTAAGAAGGTACTAGCGCAAGAAAGTTCCTCGGTCCATCCTCCTGATAAGGAGTCTCGGACGATGGACCGTATTGGAAAGCGGATGTTTGCTTCAGCCACCTTTTCTATAAGGGCAGAAAACCAAAGAAACCGTGTTGGGTAAAACCTTGGTGCAGAAATAAATCCAAATGAAAGGTAAAAAGTAAAAAATGCACCAAGATAACACACAGCAAATGTTTCATCACAGCAAAGTACAAAGTAGTAAGCGCTTTCACAACCGAAGTTGCTTCATCAGACCTGGTCTGATGAAGCAACTTTGGTTGTGAAAGCGCTTACCACTTTGTACTTTGCTGTGATTAAACGTTTGCTGTGTGTTATCTTGGTGCATTTTTTACTTTTTACTTTTCTATAAGGGCGCTGAATTATCTGGCACATGTCATTAGACTCCAGCGGGATCTGATAAAAAAAATATGCAAGAGCTCCCCCAGAGTCCATGGTGGCCGAGGATAAATGGACTTTCTCGGCTCGCATGGCCACTCTAAAGTCAATTTCTAACACTTCCATGCGGCTTTTCTCCCATGCCACGGAGGGAGCGGCTAGAGCCAACGGGGCAAGGGTCGCCTTGCGGCGCCAAGCCTGGCTTCGCCTTTGCGACTCTGCGGAACCCTTCAAGGCATCCTTCGCGAACGCTCCCTTTGACGGTTCTACGCTATTTGGCAAAACCATCCATGACACGCCGCTCCAGAGCGAGAAATATGCCGCTCCAGAGCGAGAAAGATGGAAAGGCACTGTCTGCCGTCGGGATCCGCTTCTTGAATCCTCAAAGGTCCTTCTCAAGGAACCAAAGAGGACAAAAGAAGATTTGGTTCCGGGAGTTCCAGCAGTCCCGTCCCGCCCCGCTCCGGACCCTTCGTCCATTAGAGGCAGAGGAGGACAAGGTGGATGTCGGCCCAGAGGCAGAGGGGGGCCGAAGAATTTTGGGTACAGAGAGCCCTTCTCGGACTGACCCGTGCAACAGCCCTAAGGGCTTGCCCGGCTGTCCCTCTCTGGAGGCAGTCGGGGGCAGTTTTCGGAGCACCTACGAAGATGGGAGTCCATTACGACAGATCGTTGGGTGCTCCAAATAATATCCAGAGGTTACACTATCCCCTTTCTGAATCTTCCCCCACGAACAAAGCGCCTTCCCGATGTCCCACCCAATCAGAGGGAGGCTGCGGCTTCAGAAATAAAGAAGTTGCAAAAAAAAAGGGCCATCCAGCACGGCCCCCCCAGAGCAATCCGGGTTAGGCAATTACTCCAGGTTCTTTTTGGTGCCAAAAAAGACGGGGGAATTAAGGCCAATTCTCGACCTGTCAACTCTAAACCTGTTCACTGAGTACCAACGAACCAGGAAAAACAGTCAACAACCAACGGACCAAGGGTAGAAAACTTCCACTCGTTTAATAGATAAAAACAAACACACTGTTCGTTGAATTAATATTGAACCAATTTTAAAAAGAACACTCAAGTACATTAAGCGCTTTTCGTTCGGGTTTTACCCGAACTTCTTCAGAAGAAGAACTGACAGCCTGTTTTCTAAGCTAAGTTAACAGCTTTAGGTACAAGGTTTGAAGTACATAACAGCCAGTCTAAAGGGGCTGGACAAAGAGAGCATATTTAGGTACTAGCCACCTACTTGGAAGGGAACACCTAATACCTATTACCAATGAATTGGTACTGATTTTGCTTTAAACCGAGTTTGTACTAACTAGAGAAAACAGGCTGTCAGTTTGATTGGCTAAGCTAAAGGAGGAAGTATTTAAATTGATTTTAAGGTTTGTGTAAATTGTCTGAAGAAGTTCAGGTAAAACCCGAATGAAAAGCGCTTAACGTACTTGAGTGTTCTTTTTAATATTGGTTTAATATTAATTCAACGAACAGTGTGTTCGTTTTTATCTATTAAACGAGTGGAAGTTTTCTACCCTTGGTCCATTGGTTGTTGACTGTTTTTCCTAAACCTGTTCATTGCCAAAGAGAAATTCCGGATGGTCACTCTGCAATCTATTCTCCCTCTTCTACAGGAGAACAACTGGATGTGCTCCATAGACCTCAAGGATGCGCATACTACCACATTCTCATGGACAGACGCTCCAGAAGGTTTCTCCGCTTTTGGCTAGGAGCCAGTCATTTTCAGTTCAGGGTTCGGCCTCACCACAGCCCCCATGGTGTCCACCAAGATCATGGCAGTTGTAGCAGCCCACCTGAGACTTCAGGGAATTCAAGTCTTTCCGTTCCTAGACGACTGGTTCCTCACCGCACCCACCAGGCATCTGCTCTGCTCCACCAGAGATTATTCCTTATCCTTGGCCCAGCATCTAGGCATTACCATAAACTTTCAGAAGTCGTCTCTTCATCCTGTGCAACTTCTGGATTTCATAGGGGCCAGGATAAATACGCTGCAGTCCAAAGCCTTTCTGACAGCGGACAGGTTGCGCAACTTGTCACTCCATGTAATAGCGCTCCTACAGTCCCCAGCTCCTCCTGCAGAATTGGTCATGAGAGCCCTAGGTTCCATGGCGGCAGCCATCAACCTTTCACCTCTGGCGCGATTACACATTAGAGTCCTTCAATGGACTCTTCAGGTTCAATGGTCTCTCCTCCTTCACCCATTGGATTCTCCGATTCCCCTTCGCAGGGTTTGCAGGAACTCCCTTCTTTGGTGGCTCCATTCCCAAGAGCTGTGGGATGGGAGACCATTCGTGATGCCTCAACCCCAAGCCACGCTGACCACGGATGCTTCTCGCCTCGGGTGGGGGGCATTCCATGGGCAGAACCGTCCAAGGCACGTGGACCCCATTAGAGACCGTCCTGCATATCAATGTCCTGGAGATGAGGGCGGTGCTTCTAGCGTTGCAAGCCCTTCAAGACCTTCCTCTGGGGACTATTGCAATTCAGACAGACAAGATGGCAGCAGTCTGGTACATCAACAAACAGGGAGGAACCAGATCTTACTCCCTTTGTCGAGAGGCTGTGAGAGTTTGGGAATGGGCGATTTCCACCAACCGCTTTCTGATAGCAACGCACATTCCGGGTCGGTCCAACATTCTAGCAGACAAGCTGAGTCGCTCGATCCTCACACCTTACGAGTGGTCTCTAAACCCATCAATAGCAAATCAGATCTTCCTCAGATGGGGTCAACCTTGCTGCGATCTTTTCGTTTCTCCTTCAAACGCAAAATGCAGCGAGCTTTTTGCTCTGATTGCCCCAACAGGGGAGAGCCCCAGAGACGCTCTGATTCATGCTTGGCCCCCCGGTCTTCTTTATGCTTATCCTCCTCCTTCCACTAATGACAAAATTTCTGCAGAAAGCTCATCGGTTGGGGAGCAAAATAATCCTCATAGCCCCATTCTGGCCTCGCCAGATCTGGTTCCCTTACCTGCGGTCTCACAGCTTAGCTCCTCCTTGGCTCTTAGATCCCATTCCGGATCTGATCTCTCATCCTGCGGGATTACAACCTCCAAACCTGGACGACCTCAAGCTCACTGCTTGGTTGATCCAGTTCCACTGATAGCTAGGACTCCTGGTATCTCATCTCCCGTAAAATCTATTCTAGTGGCGGCACATAAACCTTCTACCAGGAAGATCTACAGAAGTAAATGGAAGTGTTTTTCCATCTGGGCCAAACATAGGGATTTAGACCCCTTTACTGCTCCCATTCCAATGGTTCTTGAATTCCTGTCCCATATTTTCTACCAAGGAGCCAGTGCTTCTACAGTCAAAGTCCAAATGGCAGCCATTTCCACATAGGGGATAACCTTGGTCCCTTAGCGTCTGCTAAGATATGCAAAACCTTTCTGAAAGGCACCTTTCTGTTGAGACCTCTGATCAAGAATGCGGTTCCCCCGTGGGGCTTAACCTTGGTTCTTCAGGCACTGACGGGCCCACCCTTTGAACCTGCAGCTTCGGTAGAGTTAACATTTCTATCTTGGAAAACGGCCTTCCTGATTGCAATTACTTCAGTCAGAAGGGTATCTGAACTTCAAGCCCTTTGTATGAAACCCCCGTATCTGGTCTTCCATAAGGACAGAGTGTCTCTCAGGACTAACCCTTCATTCTTGCCAAAGGTGACCTCCGAATCCAATATCGACCAAACCATTAACTTGCCTGTTTTCTTCCCCAACTTTCAAAACAAAGCGGAATACAGGTTGCATTTTTTAGATGTGCACAGACAGTTGCGTTTTTACTTGCACAGGACAGCGGCTACTCGGAAATCAGATTAACTCTTCTTGTTTTTCGCTAAGCCATCTTTGGCAAAGCCTATTACGAAAGCTACTTTAGCGAGATGGATATCTCACTGCATCATTCATGCTTATTTGGCTTCCGGTCGGCCTGAACCCTTAGGGGTTCATGCCCACTCTACCCGTTCTATGGCTACTTTTGCAGCATTCTGGTCAAAAGTTCCTCTAGATGACATCTGCTCAGTGGCTACTTGGTCCTCTTCTCATACCTTATTTCTCAGTATAAGCTGGATCTGATATCCAGAGGTAGAGCAGCATTTGGCTCCACAATTCTCTGGAATATCCTTCATTGAGGACCGCCCAAGGTTTTTGGTAGCAGGGTACTCTGTCCCACAGGTTGCTGATCAAATGAAGTTAACTACTTCAGATTAAGAAGTTATGTACTCACCATAACGTTCCATCTGAGTAGGTAACTTCATTTGTCAGCAACCGACCCCCCCCCCCCTTCCCCCTAGCCTGTTTCATGGTTTTATCCATGACGAAAGATTTTCCTTTGTCATGCATCAGGTTAGTGTTCCTCTGTCGAGTGTCTTAGATGGTTGTTTTTTGTTGGGTGCATATTTGGCAAACTCAATCTGAGGACTGGAGGGAGGTAGCAGGGTGTTATGGGTAAAGGGGAGGAGCTGAGAGCTCGGATCTTTTAGCTTGGAAAGCTGCCGGCCCGGATCCGATACCCACAGGTTGCTGACAAATGAAGTTACCTACTCAGATGGAACGTTATGGTGAGTACATAACTTCTTATTTTATTTCCACCATCTACAGAAAACCCACTTTTTCCAATACCTTATTACATTTTAATAGTTGCCACCCCCCCCCCCACCAGAAAAAATCACTGGTGAAGGGACAGGTTGTCAGGTTGGCAAGGATGATGAGTGTTTTTGAAAAAATTTTAGAGGAAATTTTAACATTGAAGTCTATGTTAAGGAGGGGTTACCCCAATTCATTCAATGACCCCCATATTACAGGAGGTCACTAGAAAAAGACTGGAAGGGCATTTCTTTCCTCTTTTAGGAACCATGTGGAGACCACAGCTCCTTGTAATGTAATAAGTGTTAGTATCCACCAGGAGTTAGAGGTGGTGGAAAGTGGTTTCAATCGGGCCATGATTATCACATTTAGTCCCTTATTCAAGGATATTAAGGACGTCATTAACATTAATTGGTGTATACTATTGGATGATGATGAACATAAAGAAAAAATGGGACACAAGCCATTGGTTGTGTATAAAAGAAACCGTAACATTAAAAATATTTTAGAAACAAATATTTAAAGCGGTAGGGGAGGGAGTATGAAAAAATGTGGGCATTGTCCACAATGTTATATTTTGGAAACATATTCTATCCACATTGAGGGGTATGGTGTAGTAAAGAAAAAATCAACTGTTTGACCAAATGTCTAGTCTATATTGCAATTTGTTATGTATGTGCAAGGTTTTACATTGGTAAAACCAAAAATGCTTTTAATAAGATGCTTTTAATAAGCGGATAGATCAGCACATGTACAATATACGCAAGTTAAATTTGAGCAATGCTTTGGCTAGACGTGTTTGAGTGTAGTGGTCATTCTTTTAGATTTTCAGGTTTGGAACAAATTGTGGATAAAGACATGAGGGGTGGGCCAAAAGATATGTTTTTGGAATATAGGGAGTTAGTGTGGCAACTTTGTGTTAATTCCACGGTCAACTCGGTCTCAACGAGACCACATCTATATCTAGCCTATTGAAATTAAAAATCTGAGTTTCATATGTGACCACTGTATAGTGTGTTTTTACACACTTGGTATTTTGTCAAGGTGTGTATATTTTATCATATATACACAGACACTGGTATGTTTCTGCACATAAAATTGCACCTGTTTAAATGTGCAATAGTCTTTTTTGTTTTTGTAGGGGCTGCATAGACATTTATTTATTTATCCATTATTTATTATGGCATCAAGTACAAGCTGAATTAAATGGGAGTATATGCTTTTATTTATTTATTTACACCGACACATTCAAATGTATTAACTTAATTTATTTGAATTTGATGTTAATGAAATGTTTTACTTATTGGTGATGTTTACATCACATAAATTACATGGATCGTATAAAACAAATTATAAATGTTTACTGGTCTGGTGTTTTTAAATTTCACTTAATTATTTTTTTACTAATTGGGGGGGGGGGTGGTATTGTGACCATGTGATATTGTGTATCTATTTAAGTATGTTACTTTTTTCAAATGTGTTTCTGATGAAGTCTGAGGCTTAAGGCCGACGAAAGTGCTTAAAACAATAAACGTATTGCTGTGGATTTATCGTTGTGTTTCTAACATCCATCCATTTGGATAGTTTTTGTTTTCTTATGTTTACACTCGAACATCTACATTTATGGTAAGTGTACACAACTCTATATTTTCCATTCGGCAGGGACAAAACCAGTACTCAAGAGTGTGGTTGAAGAGCGTACATAATGGAGTTGCTAACTTATGTTTTAGACTATTTAAAAAGCAACCTGTGTTTTTGGCCTTGGAGGGAGCATTAATGACTTGCTCTTTGGAGGTGCAAGGTGAGGGAGATGTAGAGGGAATGATTTGTGGAATGTTTGGAGAGGACAGGGGGTGAAATTTTCACCAAACCTATCAGCTAATAGATTTACGAATATAGCTGAAAAATGCCTTATGGTTTTCCTTAGCTATGGTTGCTAATTTTTTTCAAAGTTGCTCTTACAGGATTTTACAAGTTGTTTTATTTGTTTGCTCAAGCAGATGAGGGTGTTTTTCCAGTGCTAGGACCGCTCTCTTTTTATGCTTAGACATCAACTTCTTCCTCTTGTTGTATAATTTATTAATATTAGGTGTCTACCAGGGAGGCTTGTTTTTTTCTTGAGGATCTTGATCTGATTATGCCAATTTTCATGTTATCCTTGCCTTATAGGTTAGGTTCTAATAACTGAACTGACTCGGCCGTTACTACAGCTTGTGCAGGCCAAAAACTCTTGAGCTTCATCTCTACCCACCATCTTTCTCTCCCAATTACCTCTGATTTTGTTTGCCACCTTTTGCCATAGCTCTCGAGCGAATTTCTCTTTTTAGATGAATTTCTATATATTTCTTAAAGTTTTGTTCTCTTTATCTGGTTGTTGTTATATCATCCCTTTTGCTGCCCCCCCCCCCCCCCTCCAAAAAAAAAAAAACACTGCTTTCCTGTTTTAGTTTTCTGGTTTATGTTTTATATTGTCGTCTTGCTGTGAGTTCGGTGTGTGCTTTTCTAGCTCTTTATATTTATGTCTGAGAAGACTAAGGCTCCTTGAGCTTCAAAAAATGTCAGAAGTGCAGCTATAAGATCCCTCTTTCAGATTTACACTTGTTTGTGTATTATTTGGGTCCTATGTATTTGCAGGAAGATTGTAGCATATGCCATGGCTTTAGCCATAGAGCACTTGTTGAAAGAAAAAATAAATCTTGAAGGGTTTGATTCCTACCCCTTTGGAGAGGTCATATCTGCTCAGGAAAAGAGTAAAATGAATATTTCTTCCCCTTCTTCATCATCCTCTTTGGAGAAGGGCTAAAATAGAAGTTTGTTGGTACTAACGCCTCCTTTGGCACCAACTCTGAAAAAAACCTAGATTCTCTGTTCCTAAATGTTCCTCAGAACAGATGGACTCTGCTTCTAAGAACTGTGTACCAGGAAAATCTCAAGCACCAACTATTATTCCTGCTTTGAAAGCTTTGATGTTGAAGGCTTCGGCACAAGAAACTTTGCTTCCTGGCTCTTCCTCGACGCCGAATACATCAGTGCAGAGTTTGGATATAGTGCAAAAAAATGTTTTACCCAGAATTAGTTACTTCCCATCTATTGACCCTTTTGCGGGTGCGTTACTCAGTTTTCCTTCAAAGGCCTAAATCACCCTTTTATGTCAGTCCATTCCACCAAAAGCCTTACAGAACTCAACATGGAGACACTGGTGTATAAAATTTTGTGGGTGAGAGATTTTACAGGACTTCATCGGCTCTGGCCCCTATGAGTTCAGGAGCCGAACCTTCATTCATCCCTTTAACTACTACTCCTCTGAGGCATAGGAATTTACAGCTCTGAGTTGTCTGGCATTGATTGTATCAGTTTCAGAGATCTCTCTCACTTCGGAACTGGTTATTGCCCTGTGTTCTTCGGCTCTTTTGGATCCAGAGACCTTCCATGGTCTTATCTGCCCTGTTGGCTCCCTGGGGCAGGAGTCGACTCCATTTTTTTCAGAACCGCCCCTGCACCTTGGAGCATCGGCACAGTTTAGTTCGCTCTGGCTTCCCTCTCAGGGGCTGTTTCCTCAGAGCAGGAAGTGACCTCAGTTCTGAGACCATCTGTCTCTGTTCCAGGCTCCCTTCCCCCTTTGACGGAGGACCAGCCTTCAAGACAATGGAAGAGGGCTTTGTCTTTTAAGTTACAGTGACTCAGTCGGTCCCTTCCTCCTTGGAAGCAGATACCTTCCTCACGTCCAGTTATTCAACCTGTCTGTCCACTGGGGCAGCAAGTACCGAAACCTCAGGAATCTCAGGTACAGATTTTGTCCTCTTTTGGTACCTCTCCAGACTGTCCCCCTGAGGAGGTTCCTCAGAAGAAAAAGTGCAGGAGGAAGCACTTAAATTCCCCACAGGAATCTGTCACAAGGACACTGATTTTGATGAAGGGAAGGGGTCCCCGAGGTCACCCCCTGATGATGTCTCCTTTGGAGACATCCTGGAAATTTTGAACAGAGGGGCGACTGGAAGTCTCAAAACCCTTCCTTGGAAGAATCAGTTTACCTGCAGGCTTTCAGTACTCATCAGTCTTCCTCTTGGGCAATGCCACCCGCTGATGAACTCATTCAGTTGAATTTCTCAGCGGAAGTAGAAGGTTCTGGACATCATTGAACCTATCCCCAAGAGACCAGACAAAATTTTATCTGCACCTGAGGATAAACAATTCAGGGCTGAAGGTTTAGCGGTAGATGCCATGGTCGTAGCGGCCACCACTAAAAGGAACTCGCTGAGGAGAGTTCATCTAAATATCCATCTAACAGAGAGTCTCAGGCAATGGATAGATTTGGGAAGTGGGTCTATGCTTCATCAACCTTCACCTTAAGGTCTTTGAATTTCGTGGCACATTTTACCAGACTTCAAAGGGATCTGATCAAGGAGTTGCCCGATACCTTGGCAGGAGCTGCTACTGAGGGAGTCCAAGAAAAAGTTGCTTCCCAGTTGGCCACCCTGGAGTCTGTGTCAAATTCGTCCATGAGGCTCATTGCTCATGAGCATAGCCATAAGGAGACATGCCTGAATGCACCTATGACACTTTGTGGAGCCATTTAAGTTTTCATTTGTCACTGCACCTTTTGACAGATCGTCTCTCTTTGGCCCAAAAGACATCATATAGGTGTGAGAAGGATGGTAAGATCCTTTCTGCTCTGGGCATATGTTTTTCCACCCACCAGAAATCCTTTTCCAGGAATCAGAGGAGCGGTGAAAAAATGTGGTTTAAAAAATCTCAAAGGCCTTTCAGGACACACGTTGTGCCAGTTCTCCCAGGGGCAGAAGGGGCAACTACAATGGAAGATGCCGTCCATGCAGCAGAGGTGGTCTGCAGAACCAGGGCTTCAGGGACTCCTTCCCGGGTAAGCCCTTTCAGCATTCCTGAAAGGAAGCCTGATTGTCTTCCTCTGGAGGCAGTCAGGGGATACTTATCCTTGCACTAAAATGCTTGGATAAATATACCAACAGATTCTTGGGTGCAACAGATTATTTCCAGAAGTTATACCATGCCCTTTTCCCTTCATCCCCTTGTATGCAAAAAATATCCCTGATGTTCCACCCAATCAGAGGGAACCAGCAGTTCTAGAAATACAAATACTGTTGGAAAAACGAGTCATCCAAGACGTCCCACCAGACCAGAGAGGATCTAGAATTTTCTCAAGATTCTTTTGAGTACCAAAAAAAACAGGGGACTGGAGACTAATGCTGGATCTCAAATGAAATTTGGATGGTCATGTTGCAGTGCATTCTTCTGTTTTTGGAAAAGGGTGACTGGATGTGCTTGACAGATCTTCGGGATGTGTATTACCTCATAAAAATGGACAAGCACTCCAGATAGTTCCCCCACTTCCAGCTGGGACCCAGCCATTACCAATTCAGGGTGCAGCTCTTTGATCTTACTACAGCCCCCAGGATGTTCACCAAATGTACGGCAGTAGTACCAGCTCACTTGAGACTGCAAGGATTCCGGGTGTTTCTGTATTTGGACGACTGGCTCATTACTGCTCTAACCAGACATCAATTAATAGAGGCAAGGCATTATGTTCTGAACACCTGTACATTCCTAGGAATAACTGTAAATCACAAAAAATCTCAGCTGACTCTGACTTAGCGTTTAGAGTTTATAGGGGCAATGCTGAGTACGACAACAACCGTAGCATCGCTTCCTGCAGTGAGACTTCAGAAAATCATAACTCTGGTTCAGAAAGTGATTCACAACAAGAAAGTACCCTTGCAACTAATTTTAGTGGCCCTATGTACTGTAACAGCGATAATAATTTTAGTCCCCCTAGCCAGATACCACATGAGAATTCTACAATGGCTGCTAGCATCTCAGTGGTCTGTACCAACCCATGTTGGACCACATTCTGATCACCAGTCATTGAAAGAAGGATCTAGCTTGGTGGAGTCACACCAAAGAAATTCTCCTGGGCTGCCCCTTCGTCTTTCCAGAACCCAAGGCCATAGTGGCCACGAATGCCTCCCAGATGGGGTTGGGGGGTATTTTCTTGGCAAGACTGTCCAGGGCACCCCCCCAGAGGCCAATTTGTATATCAGTGCTCTGGAACCAAGAGCAGTGCTTTCAGACAGACAATGTCAGTAGTTTGGTACATCAACAAACAGTGAGGAACCAAATCTTATCCCCTTTGTTGAGAGGCACTCAGAGTGTGGCAGTAGATCTCTGCCAACTGCTTTCTGACAGCAATGCACATTCCAGGGAGTTTCAATGTGATAGCAGAAAAACTGAGCAGATGTATTTTCCAGCCTCACGAGTGATCTATCAATCCAAAAGTGACAGAAAAGATTTTCTTTCACTGGGGCCAGCCTTATTGCAACCTGTTCGCCTCTCCCCTAAACAATAAGTGCATCAACTACTTTGCCCTGATTCCCCCTCTGGGAAAGTCTTCGAGGCACTGTTCTCCACACTTGGCCCTCTGGACTGCTGTATGCCTTTCCCCCATACCTCTGATTCCAAAATTCTTACAGAAAGCACTCTGGTTGAAGAGCCAAATAATCCTCATTGCTCCCTTTTGGCCTCGATAGATATAGTTCCCCTTTCTTTGGCCTTATTTGATTCAACAACCTTGGACTCTGGACCTGGCTCCCAGACCATCTATCTCATACAGGTGGACTAGTTCATCCAGAAATTCTGACCCTCAGTCTGACAGCATGGTTCTCCAGTTCTGTTAGTTGCCAGGCATCTTAACCTCTCCTTCCCAGTACGCCAAATTCTCCTAGCTTCATGTAAGCCTTCCACCAGTAAACTATGTACTAGTAAATGGAAGAGATTTACCATTTGGGCTCGTGAAAAGGATATTGACCCCTTTTCCTCTTCTATTGATAATATTTTAGACTTCTTAGCCTTTCTTTTCAATGCAGGAGCTTCCCCTTCCACCATCAGACTACAGCTAGCAGCAATTTCAATTTTCCATGATGGTTTGGAAGAACGTTCCTTGGCTTCTCATAGACTTTGTCATTTTTTTAAAGGGACACTTTTGCCGAAACAGCCTTTCAAAGATCTTATTCCAACTTGGGACCTAAACCTAGTGTTGCAAATTATTGTACATTCTCCCTTTGAACCGTCTGCAGACTGTGATCCAAAGTATTTGCCATAGAAAACATTATTTTTGGTGGCAATTACCTCTGCTAGAAGAATTTCAGAAATTCAGGCCTTATCATGTAAACCACCTTATTTGATTTTTCACAAAGGCAGTTTCTTTACGAACAAACCCTACCTTTCTACCTAATGTAGTGTCAGAGTCTAATCTTAATCAAACTATTAATTTGTCGGTACTCTTTCCAAACTTTTCACAAAGAGGTGAATACTGTTTGCATTTGCGAGATGTTCACAGACAGTTATGCTCCTACCTTCACAGGACAAAGGGCATGAGCAAATCTGACCAACTGTCTGTGTCCCTTTTCAAGTGCTAGGTTTGGTAAACCAGTCAGCAAGGTGCCCTTAGCCAGATGGCTCAAGGATTGTGTTTCCTTTATCTATGACAAGAAGAAAATTGCCTTGCCTAGACCTGTGAATGCACATTCTACAAGATCTGTAGCCATTTCAGCAGTTTTAATTTCTAGAGCTTCAATGGATGATAATGTGCAGCAGCTACTTGGGCTTCTCCTCATACCTTTATTACTCTTCACAAATTGGATTCTCTATGGAGAAGAGCATCCTTTGGTTCAGCAGTGCTCAGAAATATCCTTCCGTGGGTACTCCCAAAGTCTAAGGTAGCTGGGGACTCTGTCCCATACGTCAATGATAAAATGAAAATTGACATCAGGTAAAGAAGTTATGTATTCACCATAATGTTCCATTTTTGTTGTCCATTTTCATTTGTCCTTGACTCCCCTCCCTCCATCCCCTGACCTTTGAAGACTTTTTGGTGGAACAAATAATGTATTTTTAAGTTACTGTGATTTTTAAGGCATAGCAGTTATGGCTGCCATTAAGGCTTCCTTATCTAGGACTTTTATATCTTTTCTGCAAACTCACTCTGAGATAATTGGGAGAGAAAGATTGCTGGTAGAGGTGAAGCACGAGTGGTTTTGGTCTGCACATGCTATAGTAAAGGCCGAGTTGCATCCGAAATCTGAACCAAACCCATACATCACGAATAAATGAAAATGGTCAACACAGATGGAACGTTATGGTGATCTCAGCCAGCAACTTTTCAAGCATCTGCTCTGAGCTCCAAGCTCCTCCCCCTTACCCATAACCCATCAGCATCTCCTACCTTCCCTCAGATCTCGTTTGCTGCTTCATGGATCAGCATCGTGGTCTCCATAGTTCTGAACATTCGGGTTGTAGTAAGTGCTTTTTGGTCAAATTTTTTGTGTGTAGTGAGAGTCTTTTTCTCAGTAGTTCCCTTTCCTCCCACAATCGCTTGTTCGTCTGTAAAACAAAAAAAAAAAAAAAAAAAAGTTTAGTTGGCGAAGTAGTTTAGTGTAGGCCCTCTCTTCCCCATAGGTGTGAGTGGTCTAAGTGTGTTAGAGTTTGGTAGGTGTGGCTGTGTGTGTGAAGAATGGATGATCAGCCCAAACCTACATTTAGGAAATGCACCGAGTGTGGCCATAAGCTTTCACCAGCAGATCGACACACACTGTGTTGTTTGCCTGGGCGTTCCCCACTTATCCGTCCAGTGCAGTGTGTGCCAGTTTTAATCCTAGGGCCTTGAAGGAGAGGAAGACCAAACTGGTGGCTAAAGGCCTTCTCCCTACTTCCATGCTGGACTCATCTACCCCGGTCTCGGCTTCCACAGCTACCGTCCCCCCTCAGGCTGGGACTCACCCTCCCACTAGACCTGTTGAGGGGGATGCCAAAGGAAGAGAAAAGAAAAAAGATAGAGACAGAGAAAAGAAGGGGGGATAAGCCCTATAAATGGTCTCCAGATCGGGAGTCCTTCCCTAGCCCGCCTTCCAAGGTGTCGAGACCTGTCTCTGCTCGGCTCCACTCCCCTAGATTCGTCCCAGAGCCGACAGAGCCTTCTGCTCGGCTCCACTCCCCTAGATTCGTCCCAGAGCCGACAGAGCCTTCAGAACTGAGGCTTTCATCCAGATCTTCGCAGCATCCAGCCCAGATCCAAGTCTGTCACGCTCGACTCGGAGTCTCTCTGAAATAGATATGGACAGGATGATGAGGTTTATGCAGACCCAAGTCCAGATGGGAGTCTTGCCAGGCCCCTCTCCCTCTGGAGGGGAAACCTCCATGCCCTTCTTTCACCCTATTTCTCCTTCCCAGATCCGGCCTGCGGTTTTGGGGTTTATGGGTCCGAGGATCTTTGTTGCTGGGGATTCGGCTCCGATGTTTCCTCCAACTTCGACTCCAGCGATTACCTTGAGTTCCTCGAATCAGACTGGTTCGGATCCGAGCAGCTCTCTGGGCCGAGGGCGGGGAGTCGGACCCGAGGGGATGGAGGTGTCTTTGGCTCCAACTTTGTCAGATCTGAGCCATTCCTTCAGAGTTCCAGCTACCCTAGCCTCGGCCCCGATCCCCACGGTGGACCCGGGGAGAAGCTTCCTCCTTGTTGGGTGCTAAGGAGGTGCACTCTCCATCAACGTTCGACATGGTGGAGAGGGTTCTCTCCCAAGGATTGAGACCCCAGCTGATTTCCTTGGATTCCGCCCAGACTCCCTCTGATTTGGTTACGACTACCTTCAACTTGTCCCAGGGACAGCCTGTGCTAGAGGAGCCCCAGGCGGTTCCCCTGGATGAACCCCCTGCAGCTCACGAGCCTTCTTCAGAGAGTCCCACCGAATAGGGTCTTTGTAAGGAGGCACCTGGGCTCCCCCGAGTCCTTGACAGAAGACACTGATTTAGATCAAGGAGAAGGTTCCCCCAGGTCACCTCCCGAGGATATCTCCTTTGGAGACATCATGGAGATCCTCCGCCAGAGGGAAGGTTGGTCAGCCCCAAAACCTTCGGATGAATCAGTGTTCCAGGAGGCTTGTGGCATGGGCCCGTCTACGTCCTGGGTGTCCCCGCCAGCAGATCCCTTGGTGGATCTTATCACTATGTGGACATGGAAGGAGCCTGACACCATAGAGCTGATACCTAAACGTCCGGACAAGATCCTCTCTCCACCCTCGGACAGATAGGCCTGGTATAAAGGATACCCTGTGGATGCTGTGGTGGTTGCAGCTGCCACCAAGAGGGAACTGGCTCAGGAAAGTTCCTCGGTCCACCCTCCGGATAAGGAGTCCAGGACGGTAGATCGATTTGGGAAGCTAGTGTATTTCTTCAGTGAATTTTTCCATCCGAGTGCTTAACTATTTGGCACACGTTATATGACTGCAACGAGACCTAGTCACAGAGTTAGCTGAGTCACCCCCAGAGTCTTTGTTGCCGGAGGACAAACGTCTGTTCTCTGCGAAAATGTCGACTCTGAAGTCAGTATCTAACACGTCTATGTGCCTCCTTTATCATGCTATGGATGGAGCAGCTAGGGCGGCTGAAACCGGTGTGGCTATGAGGTGACACACTTGGCTCAGACTGTCAATTTGCAGACCCCTTCATGATGTCTTTCACAAATGCTCCCTTCTCTTTTTGGGAAGACTGTACGTGACACCCTTGTCCAGAGTGAATGCCGTTGGGATCCTCTTCTCTAGTCCTCAAAGGTCCTTTTCTAGGAATCCGGGCAAAAGAAGATGTGGTTACGGAAATTACAGTTTTCCTGTGACTCTCAGGACAACTCTTCTCCTAGAGGCAGAGGGGGACATGATAGACACCATCCCAGAGGCAGAGGGGGTCCGAGGAACTTTGGGTCTAGGAAGCCCTACTTGGACAGACCCACGCAGCAGCCCTGAGCAGTTTACCGACTGTCCTACTCTGGAGGCAGTCGGGGGAAGATTATCATTACACCCAGCGGCTTAGGAGTCCATAACTGCAGATTGTTGGGTGCTTCAAATAATATCCAGAGGCTACACCATCCTGTTTGTTGCCCCTCCCGTCCAACCAAAGCACCTCCCAGGTGTCCCACCTGCTCAAAGGAAGACAGCAGCACTAGAGATTTCCAAGCTGCTTCACAAATGAGCCATCGAACTGGTCCTCCCTGATCAGTCTGGATCAGGCGTTTACTCCAGGTTTTTTTTAGTGCCAAAAAAGACTGGGGACCTCAGGCCCATTTTGGACCTGTCAACCTTAAACCTGGCTGTCGCCAAACAGAAATTCTGGATGGTCACCCTGCAGTCCATTCTACCTTATCTTCGAGAATGCGACTGGAAGTGCTCGATAGATCTCCAGGATGCTTGCTACCATATCAAGATTCGCAGAAGCTTCAAGGAGATTCCTTCGCTTCTGGCTGGGATCCAATCATTTCCAGTTCAGAGCCCTACCCTTCTGTCTCACCACAGCCCCCAGGGTGTTTACCAAGGTAATGGCAGTCATAGCAGCTCACCTGAGGTTTCAGGGAATTCAGGTATTCCCTTACCTAGACGATTGGCTCCTCAATGCTTCACCAAGCGTCGTCTTTGCCAAGCCAGAGACTCCTTCCTTCATCTTGCAAACCAGCTAGGGATCACTATCAATGTTTCCAAGTCCCTCTTGGACCCAGTGCAGATCTTGGACTTTATCGGGGCACTGCTGGACACCCTTCAACTGAAAGTCTTTCTAACTCCAGATAGGGTCCAGAGTCTATGGGCTCATGTATCCATAGTTCTTGGCCCCAGGTTACCCAAGGCGGATGACGTTCTTAGAGCCCTGGGCTCTTTGGCTGCAGCAATCTCGATCCTCCCTTGTGCGTGTCTTCACATGCGTGTCCTTCAGTGGACTCTAGCCGAACAGTAGTCTTGGCTAGATCTCCCCATGGAATATCCAATTCAAAGCAGCAAAGCCTGCAGGGCATCACTCCTCTGGTGGCTCCAATCCCCGGAGATCGCAGCAGGATGCCCATTTGTTTCACCCACAGCTCAAGCCACAGTGACCACGGACGCCTCCCAGCTTGGGGGGGGGGCATTATCTGGGGAGGATGGTCCAAGGCACGTGGTCCCAGATCGAGACCAGATTGCACATTGTTCTGGAGATGAGAGCAGTGCTTTTAGCGTTGCAAACCTTCCACACTGTTCTTCCTCCGGGGACTATTGCAATTCAGTCAGACATGTCGGTTGTCTGGTACATTAACAAACAGAGAGGAACCAGATCTTACCCTCTGTGTCACGAGGCCATGAGAGTGTGGGAGTGGGTGATCTCCACCAGTCAGTTTCTTATTGCAACGCACATCCCGGGATGTTCCAACATCTTAGCGGACAAATTGAGTTGGGCTATTCTAATGCCATACGAGTGGTCTCTGAAACGGTCGATAGTGGAGGAGATCTTCCTTGCATGGGGTTAGCCTTGCTGCGATCTCTTCGCATCTCCTTCCAACACGAAGTGCAACGAGTTCTTCGCTCTGATTCCCTCACCAGGGGATCCCCCCAGAGACGCTCTGGTCCATGTTTGGCCTCCCGGGTTACTGTATGCTTATCCCCCGTTACCACTCATTCCGAAGTTTCTTCAGAAACCTTGCCGACTGAGGTGCAAAGTGATCCTCATTGCCCCTTTCTGGCCTAGTCAAGTGTGGTTCCCCTTCCTCTGATCTCATGTTCTAGCTCCTCCTTGGGTTCTGGATCACTGCCTGAATTTCATTTCTCATCCCTCAGGCACTTGTCCCCCCAACCTGGACAGCCTCAAGCTGACGACTTGGTTGCTCCAGTTCCCTTGATTGCAATGACTCCTGGTCTTTCATCTTCAGTAAAAACTATTCTGGTGGCATCTCACAAGGCTTCCACTAGGAAGATTTACTGCAGTAAATGGAAACAATTCTCTATTTGGGCTTCTCAGAGAAACCTGGATCCTTTTACTTCCTACAGTGTTGGATTTCTTAGCCAACATTTTTCAGCAAGGGGCTAGTCCCTCCACTGTGAAAGTGCAACTGGCAGTTATTTCGAATTTCCACGTCAGCGAGAACATGAAATCCCTGGCCTTGTCTAGACTGTGTAAGGCTTTCCTTAAAGGCACCTTTATTTTGCGTTCTCCAATTAAGGACTCTGTTCCTCCTTGGGACCTTATCTTGGTTCTCCAGGCTTTAGTTGCTTCCCCCCCTTTGAACCCACAGCATCAGTAGATTTGAAGTTCTTATCCTGGAAGACAGCCTTCCTAGTGGCCATTACGTCAGCTAGGAGGGTTTCTGAGCTTCAGGCTTTGTCTGCCGTGACCCCTTACTTGATCTTCCATAAAGACAGGGTTTCTCTCTGCACAAACCCTTCTTTCTTTACCAAAAGTGGCTTCTGAATCAAACATTAATCAAACAATTAACCTGCCTGTTTTCTTTCCAAATTTTCAGAACAAGAGTGAATATAAACTGCATTTGCTAGATGTTCATAGACAACTTCATTTTTATTTGCATAGAGCAAAATCCTTCCGTAAGTCTGACCAGTTATTTGTGTCTTTTTCTAAACCCTTTCTGGGTAAAGCCATCTCCAAGGTTTCCTTAGCTAGATGGATTACACAATGTATTTTGCAAATTTACAAAGACAAAGGTCTGTCCCCACCTGGTCCTATTAAAGCTCATTCTACCAGATCTATGGCGGCAACTTCTGCTGCCTTTTGGTCTAGGGTTTCATTGGATGACATTTGTGCGGCAACAACTTGGGCAAGGTCACATACCTTTATTTCTCATTATAAGTTGGATTTGATCTCCAGAGGGAGAGCATCCTTCGGCTCTGCTGTGCTCAGGAATATCCTTCCATGAGGGCATTCCAGGAGTTTGAGTAGCTGGGGACTCTGTCCCACAGGTTGCAGATAAAATGAAGTTAACTACTTCAGATAAAGAAGTTATGTACTCACCATAGCGCTCCATCTGAGTAGTTGCACTTCATTTTTCAGCAACCTTCCCACCCTCCTTCCCCCGAACCTTCTCATGGTTTATTGTAAGTTGAGTTGCTGATTGGTTTGAGTAGTGGCAAACTCGATCTAAGGGAAGGTAGGAGAGGGTTATGGGTAAGGGGGAGGAGCTTGGAGCAGTTGCTTGAAAAGTTGCCAGCTCGGATCCGATATGGATCCGAATACCCACAGGTTGCAGAAAAATGAAGTGTAACTAGTCAAATGGAGCATTATGCTGAGTACATAACTTCTTTTTTGATCCTATCACGTACAGCTGTGTCAATACATTTGTGGGAGCTTGGAAATTGTTTATGCCATCCCTTAGGAGGGTATAATTAGCTTTGGTGAAATTGTTTAGCCTGATTTCATCTAAGATGGGTTCAGGTGCTATAGCTACTTCAGATGTGACTGATTTGTGATCAGATTTAACCAGTGAAGGTCCTGTACTTGTGGTGGTGCAATGGTCACCCATGTTGGTGAGAACCACGTTGGGAATATTTGAGCCCCTTGTGGGGTTGCATACTATTTGTTCCAGACATACCTCTCAACCTGTTAGAACAAGAAATCTGGACAAAGCCATAAATAATGGGGGAACAAAGACCCAACAATAGGAACAATGTTTAAATACTGCTCTTACAAACTTAGAAAGTAGATAGAATAACAGGTTTTGCATTAGCATGAATTTTCTGAAGGATATGAAGTCTGAAACTTAAATGTCTGTCATTATTTTGTAACTTAAATCTTCAATGATTTGCTGGACAAACAGAATTTTAGGATAAATGGACCAGAAATATGAGGCAAAAATCTAGACATTCTGTGAAAATCTGTACAGTTGAGAGGTATGGTTCCAGGGCATTAGTGTTAACAAAGTTCAGGAATATTTGTGCGAGCATGTTGGTACTTGTATAAGTTTCCCAGTCAATGGGGGGATAGTTAAAATTGCCAAGGACTCGAGTGTTCGGTTGTAATTTGAGTCAAGTAGGTCGAAATAAACAGCATGGGTATATTGGTTCATTGAAGGGGGCCTATAGCTAATGATGACTTGAAGGGGGGAGGATCTTACCCACAGTTAGTTGAACTTAGAGTAACTCCATGGAGTTTTCCTGCTTAATCAGTCTAGAGGTGTATTTATCTTTGATGGAGACTAAGGAGGGAGAAAAGGACCTGTACCAATTGGTTAGACAGAGGGACCGAGCTAGGAAAGATGTGCAGCAGGTAAAGGTGATAAAGGATAATGAGGGAAACATACTCACAAGCGAGGAGAGTGTGTTGAGGAGATGGAAAGAGTACTTTGAGGGGTTGATGAATGAAGAGAATGAGAGGGAGAGAAGGTTGGATGATGTAGGGATAGTGAATCGTGAAGTACAATGGATTAGCAAGGAGGAAGTAAGGATAGCTATGAAGAGAATGAAGAATGGAAAGGCTGTTGGCCCAGGTGACATACCTGTGGAAGCATGGAGGTGTTTAGGTGAAATGGCAGTGGAGTTTTTAACCAGATTGTTTAATGAAATCTTGGAAAGTGAGAGGATGCCTGAGGAATGGAGAGTGTTTTGGTACCGATTTTTAAGAATAAGGGTGATGTGCAGAGCTGTAGTAACTACAGAGGGATTAAATTGATCAGTCACAGCATGAAGTTATGGGAAAGAGTAGTGGAAGCAAGGTTAAGAAGGGACGTGATGATTAGTGATCAGCAGTATGGTTTCATGCCAGGAAAGAGCACTACAGATGCGATGTTTGCTCAGAGTGTTGATGGAGAAGTACAGAGAATGTCGGAAGGACTTGCATTGTGTTTTTGTAGACTTAGAGAAAGTATATGACAGGGTGCCTAGAGAGGAGTTGTGGTATTGTATGAGGAAGTCAGGAGTGTCAGAAAAGTATGTAAGAGTGGTACAGGATATGTACGAGGGTAGTGCGACAGCGGTGAGGTCTGCGGTGGGAGTGACGGATGCGTTTAAGGTGGAGGTGGGGTTACATCAAGGATCAGCTCTGAGCCCTTTCTTATTTGCAGTGGTGATGGACAGGTTGACGGACGAGATCAGACAGGAGTCCCCGTGGACTATGATGTTTGCAGATGACATTGTGATCTGTAGTGAGAGTAGGGAACAGGTGGAGGAGACCCTGGAGAGATGGAGATATGCTCTAGAGAGAAGAGGAATGAAGGTCAGCAGGACTAAGACAGAATATATGTATGTGAATGAGAGGGAGGATAGAGGAATGGTGAGGATGCAAGGAGTAGAGGTGGCAAAGGTGGATGAGTTTAAATACTTGGGGTCAGTAGTTCAGAGTAACGGTGAGTGTGGAAGAGAGGTGAAGAAGAGAGTACAGGCAGGATGGAGTGGGTGGAGAAGTGTCAGGAGTGATTTGTGACAGACGAGTACCTGTAAGAGTGAAAGGGAAGGTCTGCAAGAGGGTAGTGAGACCAGCTATGTTATATGGGTTGGAGACAGTGGCATTGACAAAAGGCAGGAGTTTGAGCTGGATGTGGCAGAATTAAAGATGTTAAGATTTGCACTGGGTGTGACAAGTGTGGACAGGATTAGGAATAAGTATATTAGAGGGTCAGCCCAGGTTGGAAGGTTTGGAGACAAAGCCAGAGAGGCACGATTATGTTGGTTTGGACATGTGCTGAGGAGGGATGCTGAATATATTGGGAAAAAGATGCTAAGGATGAAGCTACCAGGTAACAGGAAAAGAGGAAGGCCTAAGATAAGGTTTATGGATGTGGTGAGAGAAGACATGCAGGTGGTTGGTGTGACGGAGCAAGATGCAGAGGACAGGAAGAAATGGAAACAGGTGATCTACTGTGGCGACCCCAAACAGGAACAGCCGGAAGAAGATGATGATGATGGAGATAGATACTCCTCCTCCTTTGGTTCTCGCACGTTCATTTTACAGTCTGAAAGTGTGAAAGGCATTGTAGCATTGTAAGGTCGGGGGTACTCTCTGAGGCCCTGAAACAAGTTTCTGTGACTGCACAGATGTCAACATCCTCCAGAGAGAGGAGTGCTTCCAGAGAATACAGTTTCTGATTTAAACTCCTAATTTACTTGTGAGTGATATTTTCAAGTCAGAAATGTTGTTCTAGAGACCTTGCCTAAAAAGGTACTATGAGGGAAGCAAGTACCTTAGCCAGTAGCCAAAAGCCTAGAGTTGACAGGTGAAGGCCATCTCTGGCAAAGCAGCGTGGTCTATCAACCATGTCATCCCAGGCTGTCTGGAGCTGGATCCCCTTTAGAATGACACCAGAAACTAAGCCAGTTATTGAAGTCGATCATTTTTTTGTTTATATTGCGGTATCGTCCTAGGTGAGGATAGAATGTTGCTCAAGGCTAGCGACATGCCAGCCTGGGACACGTATTCATAGAGCTCAATCATGTGTCTCTTTATATAGTCCAGTGAGGTACGTCTCAAGTCATTCGCACCACCATGAACTATGACAGAGTCACAGTGGTACTTGTTGAGAGACTTGAGTGCATTTGTGATCCGACAAATCCTCACACCAGATAGATATCCGACTGTAACCTTCTCCTCATCCAGGCTGGTGAGTGGGACATCTGTGTGTCTCATGATGAAGTCACCTATGACTAAAAAACTTGGTTTAGATGTTCTTTGCCTTAGAGGTTTATTTGGTGAGACACTGGTGCTTGAGTGCTGTAGGCGCTGTATTAGATGTAACTTATTTGTTTGGAAGGTTTCTGGTGAGTACCTTTGCATATGATGGTTTGTGTTGAGTGCAGGTGTAGTATGTGAGCTGACAACCTGTTCAGTGTTGCTGGTCTGTGCTCGAAAGCACAAGGCTTCCAGGTTCTTAGTGTAGATGCATCTCTCACAAATTGTACTTGGGTGATTTAAGAGTAGAGGGTTGTCAGTGTACATGAGGCAGTTGTTAGACTGCCTCAAGATACCCATGTCAATCAGGCTGGTAGGAGAAATGGAGGGGAACTCAACATCCATAATGTTAGGTTAAATCCTGTTTTTACAGTGGGGAGAGAAAATGGAAGGGTGTGGTATAACTGGGTGCTCTAAATGGGGTCTGTACTAATGGGGTGCTCTGTAAAGGATCTATAGTAACGGGGGTTCTCTACATGGTTTGAGACTATTGTAGTTTTAGTGGTTTTGGGGCTGTTTAAGGGACAAGAGTGCAGCTGAGGTGCTGTCTGAGCAGCTAAGTGCAATTTAAAGACTTCTCAGCAGGATCACAGGCAGCTACTAAGGGAAAATTTATCTACTGAAGTGTTTGTCTATAACCACCAGTGGTTACCTCCACTGCATGGTAATGCACAATGTTGCATGGAGGTGCGCTACTCGTAAACAGATGAATACAGCGGAACAGTGGCTGGTCGCTACTCCTTCTTGGTCATGTACCCCACTCAAGAGACCCAGAGAGGAAGACTCCTCTGAAAAGGATTTTTGGGATGACATTTGGCATATTCCTCTCAGATACCTTTTTCCTTGGATTATGGCTCCGAAGAGGAGGATTCTGTTAGCCCAGATTATCCCTGGAAGAGCTCTCCTTTGGGAATACTATTTCTCATATGATGGAGTACTTTAAATGGGATTGTTCTCAGGTTTCTGACATTCCAAAGAAGTATTCTGAGCTCCAGATGTAGAGTCCTGTAAGCCCTTGGCTGTACCTCTAGTTTTGGCTGCCCCTCTAAGTACTTTTTCAGCAGCCTTTGTGGCCCCGGATTCTCAACCAATAAGCCCCTAAGAAACCTGATAGAGTTTACAAGGTACCTGATGAGTGTAAGTTCCTCTACAAATTTCCTTCTGCTGACCCTTTTGTAGTCTCCCATCTCTTCTGACAAACCCTGTAAACTTTTACCTTCTACTAAACTACTTCTTCAGACAAGGGTAGAAGAGCTATGGAGCAGCTAGGCAAACGGTATATACTGCTGCCACTTTAGCCTTTCAGGCTATTAATTACCAGACCCCCATATGACCAGGTATGTTTTAGTCCTTCTCTCTGACCTCCCTAATTCTGATGGGAAGGCTTTAGACCCTCTCTTTGCTTTCCTCTATTTCTCGGGTAGCTCACCACTCTATTAAATATAATTATGATGCAGCTGATGCCTCTTCTGGGGGTGCTACCTTTGGTTTGGTTTTGAGACGTTATTCTTGGCTTCATCTCCAGCTGTCGCCTGATGATATTAAGTCTAAATTGTTGGATTCTTCTCTTGACAATAAGAACCTGTTTGGTTCTGCTGCTGCTGAGCTTTTTAAGTCTCTTCAGGGTAAAGGTAAGGTTTTTGTGTCTGCTGTCCCTAAGTTGCAGAGGAATTATCCATCCAAATCTGCCTTTGTTCATAGGCAGCCTCGCCCTTCTCCCAAAGGTAAGAAGGGTTCTAAGGTGGATTTCTCCTGCTAAGTCTTTGCAGACTCCTACCTCTGAGAAGCCTCCTTTTCAATACAAGCTAGGTTCTATCTGACTGTTTGCTTCACCTTTTTCTTGAGTCAGGTTCCCTTATCCCTTCATCTTTCTCTGTCCCTTACCATTTGGTTATAGGTCACCCAAGACACTTGGGTTCTGTCCATCATCCGAATACTTCATGGTATGGAAATTCCTTCCCCCTTTTCTGGCCATCCCTCAAACTCCTCAACAACAGCTTCCTTTCTTCCCAGAGCTGCTTCAGGCTTTTTGGCGCAAGACACCATTCAAGCTGTGTCCCCTTCCCAGTTGGGGAAGGGGTTTTATTCCAGAATGTTTCTGGTTCCCAGGAAGGAAGGCACCTGGAGACGCATTCTGTTTTTTTCTCAGCTGAACACCTTTCTGAAGGTCCTTTCCTTCCCAATGTTATCCCTTCAAACCCTTTTCCTCTTCTTCCGTAGGCTTTCTTGGTCTCCTTTGACCTCAGGAATGCTTATCTTCACATCCTAATCCATCCCATTTTCAGGACGTTGTTGCATTTCTCTGTCTCTTCCTTGTATTTTCAGTTCTCTTCTTTGCTCTTTGGCCTTTCTACTGCCCCAAGGGTGTTCATCAAATGCCTCACTCCTGTACTTGCCTTTTGTAGGATGAGAGGGGTCAAGATAGACATAGAGATTCTGATGACCTCATCAGCACAGCATAAATGGACTGTTTGACTTTACTTTAGAAAAAGTATGGATGTTAATTGGGATATTTTGCAGATACCTTAATGGTTATTGACGTTAGCTGGGTGTAAAAAACCTGTGTTTCTAAAGTGTAGCTAAACAGTCCACTTATGCCATGCTGACTAGGTCAAATGAAGGCCGAAATATGCATGTCCACAGCTAGTGAGGTTTGGCTTTATTGGCCTGAATGTATACACAGATTTAAAATGTCAGAGACATTCAGAAGCCATATAGCTGAAGAACTTTATGTCCTTAAAGGTCATTTGCATATATCCATGGGCCTCATGAGGTTTAAGGTATCACAAAGTGCAAACTCTGGCTTGGCTAGGTTTTTCTCGTAGTTTTTGCCTTTTCCCAAAGTGCTATAAAAGATGAGAAGGGACAATGCAAGGATATTTTTGCTCACCCCATTTTGGCTAAGACAGTATTGGCTCTCTTTTCTCTGGGAATTAGCCAGGGATCACTATAAGACTGTTCCTCTATTGATGGGTCTACTTACTCAAAACAAGAGGTCACTAATACATCCCAATGTACATATGCTAAAGCTTACAATGCAGATGTTAACATTTTAATTCCTTTCAGGCATTGGTTCTCTCAGAACTTGCTGCAGATTTTCAGAGTAGTTAGAAAACTTAGTACCAGAAAGTTTTATTTATGTAAGTGGATAAAGTTTTCTATCTGACGTCAGACTAGAGAACAAGACCCGAATACACCAGCAGCTTCTCTGGTCCTTTATTATATCTGGGAGATGTTTAAATCTGGCTTATCCTACACTTCCGCATGGGTGCACCTTCAATTGTTTTGACACTGAATCCTCCTTTAATTCTAATCAGGTCTAACTATATTTATCAAAGGAGTTCTCCACATTAAACCTCCAAGAAGAGTGACACTGCCTTGGGATTTAAATTATGTATTAGAAAAGCTAACTCCCCCTTCTTTTGAGCCAACTGCTAATTTCTTTCTGAAGTATTTGACTTGGAAGACTGCCTTGTTAATAGCCTTGGAGGCCTTAACCTCAACTAGAAGAGTTTTTGAGTTGAAGCACTTTTGCACATTCCTCCCATTTTTCATAGAGTAAGTCTTCAAACGTCCACACCTCATGTTTAAAGTGGTTTCTGATTTTACAAACATTTTTATTAAAATATCACTTAAGATGTAGACTCACATCCATTAAAAGAAAAGAAAAACAAGTCAATGTTAAATTTATTTCGATTTACGCACACATTATACTTTTTCTTTTTTTTATAACAACTCTGCTTCATTCCAGCATTACATAAATCACTCTGTTCCTGCCTTCCCTTAAACCTTACTCCTCCTAAACATTGTTCTGCATGTATTGTACCCACAAATTCCATTTATTTCTATGCAGTTTTCTCTTTCTCTTTTCTAAGGATTCATCTTCTGTTTTTTTATATCTTTTACAATATTCAGTGCTTCAAATGCAGTTGGTTTAGGTTTGATTTTCATTTTCTAGTAATTGCTTTTTTGGCAGACAACAGGATTAAACTTGACGCCTTGCGATGTCTAGGCAATTCAGATCCTGTGTCCCAGCAAAGAATAATAATTTCCTTAGTTACAGACATTTGCTTCCCAGTATTTCTGACAGGAGTACTTTGCAGAAATTTTTTTAAATCTGCCAGCTGATTACACTGCCAAAAAACATGATCTGATGTTGTTAATCTTCATTCATTCATTCATGACTGATGGGTATCAGTTCCGTCCTCTGAACCGAGTCAGCCGTTATAACAAGCTCGCGCCCGCCAAAAAACTCTTAGGTAAGCTTGACCATAGTGCCCTTCTCTAGAACCCCAGATCTCATTTGTCACGTAGAGTATCAAGACGCGTCAGGCCAGCTCTCAAGCTAAGTGGTTTCGATTTTATATTTCAACTTTAATAATTTTCCTCTACCTTTGAGGTTTTCCCCTTTAGTAGTCATTAATAGTTTGCTTGCCCTTTCTTTCTGTTTGAATGATTCTCTCCTGCTTCCTTACCAAAATTGTGGTATTTCTTCGTACCATTGGTGGTACAGGCCTCCATTACCTCTGTGGTAATCTCTAATACCATTGCTGGTATCCCCCCTTCTTTCTTTTTCCTTCCTTTTACCCATTGGGTATTTTTTATTACCATTGTTGGTAACTTAAAAAAAAATATATATATATATATATCAGTCTTTTCTTTTCTTGACTGTGTGTGTGGGTGTACCTCTGCTTCATCATTACTATTGTGATTTGCTACTTGAATTGTTGATCATTGTGATAATGGCTGATAAGGGGACAACAAGCTTTAAACAATGTGATAAGCTTGGCAGGAAAATACCGAATTCCAACAGACATTTCTCCTGCGTTTGTCTCGGTGTACCGGACTTGAGTTCAACCCCCATACGACCTATGTAAGCGCTTTAGTACCCACACTTTGACTGAGAGAAAGAATAAATTGATACTGAAAGGTTTCTTGAAAACGCCTTTCTCGGAGGCTTTATCTTAGGTGGTGGGCTCAACCCCTCCTAAAAAGGAACATAAGAAGAGGAGTCGGTCTGTACCTTCCTCTCCTCATACCAATGAGCCTGCATCTGTCAAGTCCCCAACGAAATAAAAAGCAAAACATCCGAAATTGATTTCTACAATTGCGGCACCAGAGCCTCAAACTCCTTCTACTGTGCCGCCTTCTGTTACAGAACCGACCAAGACTTCAAGACCTACAGTACCAATGCCCCTCTCAACACCAAAAATAGTCTCCCCAATTCAGGTCACTGCCCCCCCCATGCAACCTTCTGGTCTTTTGAACATGGTGCCAAAGGGTGAAATCTCTAACCCGATATTCCCCATCTGTAGATCCCTTTTTTGGATACAATTGAATCCATTTATTGAATGCCCTGATTCTCCGTCGGGGATGTCAACCCGCTCCTCCAGGAGCCTTCCGGAACTCGATGTAGTGAGACTCATGGATCAGCTTCTCACGGCGAGAGGAATTCCAACTCCTTCTAAATCCCCCCCCCCCACCCCACCCAGAGCCGAGAAATTTTCTCTACAGACTCCAGCATATATTCTTCCTTCGACCTCCTTGCAAGTATTGGAGCCCTCGACGCCGGCACCTATCCCGGTTCCAGCTTCTTCGGTTCCATTGGTAGATCTTACCATGAGCCTACCCTATGGTCCTTGACTTAATCAGAGCCGACCCATACTTGGGATTGTGACTGGTGTGTCAGCACCATGACCCCTAGTACGGTGCCTAGTTTTTCTATTACGCCATCTACTACAGTTCCAGTTGTTTTGATGGCATCTAGTCCTCTTGCGGCTCTTTCCCTGGGGGGGGCTCGTTGGAGCAGGGTGTGACCCCTGTCCCGAGGTTGTCTTTGTCAGTTCCAGGCTCTCATCCTTCTTCGGGTGAGCCTGCTTTCCAGGTGATGGAGAGGGCACTTGCCTCAGCAGGCTTGCAGCTGGTTCCTTTGGCGCCGGAATGTCAGATATACATGTCCTCTAAACCGCAGCTGACACAGTCCACTACTCTAGGACATCAAGCACAGGAACTTCAAGATACCCTACCACAGGGCATCCTCTCTTCAGAGTCATCTTCAGATGTCCCTGCTGAGGAAGCACCCCATAAGAGATCGTGCAAGAGGAAGCATGTGGATTCCTCTGAAGAATCCCTTACCGAAGATACAGACTACGATGAGGGGGGAAGGGTCCCACACTCACCCCTTGGGGATGTCTCCTTTGGGGACATGCTAGAAATCTTAAAGCAGCGGGGAGACTGGAAGCTCTCCAACCCTTCTGCTGAGGAGTCTGTATTCTTGCAGGCTTTTCGTGCTCAAACCTCTACTTCCTGGGTGACCGCCTGCAGATGATCTAGTTCAGCTCATCGTGCAGCACGCCTGGAAGAATTTTGACATTGTTGAGCCTATCCCCCGGAGACCAGACAAAATTCTGTCCCTCTCAGAGGATCACTCCCATTGGTCCAAAGTCTTAGCAGTAGACACTATGGTGGTGGCGGTGGCCACTAGGAAAGAACTCCCTGAGAAGAGTCCTACTGTCCACCCTCCAAACAGGAAGTCTCGGATGATGGGCATATTAGGGAAGTGGGTGTGTGTTTCATTGACCCTTGCCATTTGGTCCTTGAATTACTTTTCACATTTTACCTGTCTCCAGAGAGACCTGATCATGGAACTCTCAGGAGCCCTAGCAGGAGCAGTATCTGATGAGGTACATGACAAAGTTGCCTCACAGCTTGCCACCCTGGAATCCATATCTAATTCGTCCATGCAGTTGATTTCTCATACTACCGAAGGGGCAGCAGATGCAGGCGTTGTCATGAGACGTCATGCCTGGATGCGCCTATGTGATTTTTCGGACCCTTTTAAGTCTTCCTTTGTCAACACTCCTGTGGAAGTTTCCTCTCTTTTTGGCCCAAAGGTGTAAAAGACACATTAGCCAGGTGTGAAAAGGACGGGAAGACCTTGTCTGCCGTGGGTGTGCATTTTTCCAATCCCAACGATCCTACTCTAGGAATCAGAGGAGTGGAAAGATGTGATACAGGAAAGCCCAGGGTCCTTTTTGCGACACACGTGGTGAGTTTTGCCCCTGGGGCAGAGGGGGGAACTCATCAGGAAGATGCTCCTCCCGAGGCAAAGGATGTTTGCGTAATCAGGGATCTAGAGGCTCTTTCTCTGGACAAGCCCTATCAATGCTCCTGAAGAGCAGCCCAATTGCTTACCTCTGGAAGCAATTGGGGGGAAGATTTTCTCTGCACCACCTTGCCTGGCAATCAATAACGACAGATTCTTGGGTGCAGATGATAATTACCAGAGGTTATCTCATCCTTTTTGATTCTTTCCCGAAGCTGCAAAGGCAAATTCCCGACGTCCCACCCAGTCAATGGGATGCAGCAGCTCAGGAAATACAAAAGCTGCTTCTAAAGAGAGTCATCCAAACAGTCCCACCAGACCAGACAGAATCCGAATTTTACTCAAGGTTGTTTTTAGTGCCAAAAAATACAGGGGACTTGGAGGCCAGTTTTGTACCTCAGCATCCTGAACAAGTTTGTCAGACAGACAAAATTCCAGATGGTCACAGTTCAGTCTATCCTTCCGTTCCTGGAGAAAGATGATTGGATGTGCTCGATAGATCTTCAGGATGCGTATTATCACATAAAAATGGACAAATGCTCCAGGAGATTCCTCCGCTTCCGGCTGGGAGCCAATCACTACCAATTCCGAGCACTGCCCTTTGGTCTCTCTACAGCCCCCAGCCTATTCACCAAATGCATGGCAGTGGTAACAGCTCACTTGAGACTGCAAGGATTCCAGGTGTTTCCGTATTTAGATGACTGGCTCCTTACTGCTCCTACCCAAGCGTCTGCTGCTTATAGCCTTACATTAAACCCTAAAGCTAGCAAGATCCTTAGGGATTTCAGTAAACAAAGAAAAGTCCAAATTGACTCCTCCTCAAAATCTGAAATTCATAGAAGAAACTTTCGACACTCAGTCTTGTCTAGTCGCCCTCCCACTTCACAGGCTACAAAGACTAAGTTCTCAACTCCACATGATACTCTCTCAGGACAAGGTTTCAGCTCTTGCAGTCCAACTACTAGGATCAATGGCAGCATCAATTACTATAGTTCCCCTAGCAAGTCTACACATGAGACTCCTACAGTGGCTCTTAGCATCACAGTGGTCCCCTCTGACTCATCCTATGTCCTTTCTGATCCGCATAACAAATTGCTGAAAGCAAGGCTTAATTTGGTGGATGAAGCTAGAAAAAGACCTATGGAGTTATCTCTTCTCACCCTCTCAGGCCAAGGCCATAGTGACCATGGATGCTTCTCTGATGGGGTGGGGGGGTCATTTCCAGGGGAAGACGGTCCAAGGCACCTGGTCCCCATGGAGGCCAACCTGCATATCAGTGTTTTAGAACTGAGGGCAGTGCTTCTAGCATTGTAACTATTCCAACCTGTCCTCTTGTCAGGGACAATTCCTATTCAGTCGGACATGTCAGTAGTCTGGTATATCAACAAACAAGGGGGAACCAAATCCTGCCCGTTGTGTCGAGAAGCCATGAGAGTTTGGCAATGGGCGATATCTTCCAACCACTTTCTGATAGCAATGCACATTTCTGGGGATTCCAACGTGATAGCAGACAAGCTGAGTAGATGCATTCTCCTGCCTCATGAATGGTCCCTCAACCCTGTCATAGCGGCGAAGATCTTCAGTCGCTGGGGCCAGCCTTGCTGCGATCTATTCGCATCCCCCACAAACCACAAATGCAGCAGCTACTTTGCCCTAATCCCCTCCTGAGGGGAAGTCCCCAGGGGATGCTCTAATACATGATTGGCCCACAAGACTTCTTTATGCTTTTCCTTCTCTTCCTCTGATCCCACAATTCCTAAAGAAAGCTCTTCGGTTGAAAAGCACAGTAATCCTTGTTGTACCCTATTGGCCCCAAGTCTGGTTCCCCTTCCTTTGGCCTCTAGTCCACCTACCGGGGATTCTGGATCCAACTCCGGAATTGCTGTCGCACTCGCAAGGTTTGATCCATCCAAACATTGAGTCTCAAGCTGACAGCTTGGTTCCTCCACTTCCAGTAATTGCCAGACAGAATAATCTATCCTCCCCTGTAAGAAACATTGTTCTGGCTTCCAACAAACCATCCACCAGGAAACTTTATCTCTGCAAATGGAAAATATTCATAATTTGGTCTCGAGAGAAAAGACTAGACCCCTTTTCGGCTTCAGTGAGTTCTGTGCTGGACTATTTATCAAATCTCCTCCATTCGGGAGCAGCAGCTTCCACTGTTCGAGTACACTTGGCAGCTATCTCAAACTTCCACAATGGCTTCCAGGACTCGTCTTTGATATCTCACTGTCTCTGTAAGACCTTTTTGAAAGGTGTCTCACAAGACCACCTTTCATAGAACTAATCGGACCTTGGAATTTCACACTAGTTCTACAATCCTTGACTCGCCCTGCCTTTGAGCCTGCTGCCACTTGCGATATGAAATTTTCATGCTGGAAAACTTTATTCTTGGTAGCAATTACCTCAGCAAGTCGAATGTCTGAACTACAAGCTTTGTGCATAAAACGTCCTTACATGGTTTTCCATAAAGACATAGCATCACTCCGGACTAATCCCTCCTCCTTACCCAAAGTTATTTCAGATTTGACTATTAATCAAACAATTGACCTGCCAGTCTTCTTCCCCAGTTTTTCTAATAAAGGAGAATATTGTCTGCACTTGCTGGATGTGCATAGACAATTATGTTTCTACTTGGACAGGACTAAATCACTATGAAAATCTGACCAATTATTCATATCCTGCTCAGGACCAAAATTGGGCAAACCTGTTTCTAAAGTAACTTTAGCTAAATGGCTGAGACATTGTATTTCCTTTGCCTACCCACAAAACGAAGTCCTTCTACCAACTAAGGTCAAAGCCCATACAAACAGATTAGTTGTGACATCAGTTGCCTTCCATTCAAGAGCTTCCATGGATGACATTTGTGCAGCAGCAACATGGGCTACTCATACATTTATCACTCATTACAAATTGGACTTTGTCTCCAGGGAGAGAGCATCTTTTGGCTCAATAGTGCTTAAGCATATCCTTCCATAGGGCCTCCCAGGACATAAAGTAGTTAGTGACTCTGTCCCATCAGTCATGAATAAATGAAGATTAACAATATCAGGTAAAAAAGTTATGTTCTTACCATAATGTTCCATCTTTGTTGTTGACCTTCATTCATTCATGACATCCCACCCTCCTACAACCTCTGAAAGACTCCTGGAAGTCCAGATCTGGCCCTAGCTTCACGATAGGGAATTTGCTTAGACAAAGCCTCTGCTTTCTTTCTTACGGGCAAACTCGATCTGAGGTGATAGAGAGAAGGGCACTATGGGTAAGCTAAGCTCGAGAGTTTTTTGGCTGGTGTGATGCTTGTTATAACGGCCGACTTGGTTCCAAGGATGGAACCAATACCCATCAGTCATGAATGAATGAAGATCAACAACACAGAACGTTATGGTAAAAACATAACTTCTTTTTCCTGCTTATATCTTTTTTCCTGCTTACACCTTTCTTCCCCATCACACCTCCAGTGTTTATTAGCTACCTGAGGAAAAATTCAGTAAGTCTGCTTGGAATATAAAAATGTCTATGCAAATACTTCTGAGCAAAAATCCTAAGACTTCTGGACTTTGTTGCATACTTAGCAGCCATGCATACATCCTCCCATTCTTTCTTGCAAATTGCTTTTCTACTCTCTTGCTCGTACCAATATTTTCTAACCTCCTTGGATTGATTCTTATAGTTATCATGCAATATTTTATATGCCCTACTAATTATCGCCTTTTAAACAGCAGCTTCTGTTCAAGATTCAAATAAAAACTCTACCAGAACAGGTCTTTCACTTAGGACTCCCCCTATTTCTTTCTCTGCTAAGGCTATAGACCTCACCCACTCTGTTACCTTTCCCTCTCTAGTTATTTGCTCCCAGTACCTTTGTCAGTTTTCTCCAGTACATTCCAGCTCCCTCTTGCTTACTTTCTGTACCCCTACTTGCAATCATCCCTATTGGCAAGATCTCCTTTCTCCATTCATGTGTTAGCTTATTTTTTAGACTAATTTATGCAGTTTTATGAATACAATATTCTGTGTGGTGGTTATTCTACTTAAGAATTTGCATCTAACGTTTCACTGTATCCTTATTTCTTGACCCCCCCCCCCAGCTTCATCATCATCATCCCTATCCACTTTGAATTTGAGTGTTGTGTATATGAACCATAACTGCGTAGCTCTGAAATATCCAAATATCCCTTTAAATCAGGTAATCTTAAACGGTCTTGTTCTGTCAGGGATCATCTTATCCCGCTGAGACTCGTAGCTGGCTTAACTAACACCCTGTGCATGTCCCATGAACTGGGACATCCCATCTCCTCCTATCTTAAACCAAGCAGTAAAAAAAAGTCAGTAAATTAAAAAAGGTCCTCTCCTTGTACTGGAATAATAACCAGATAGCCAGATGCACTCCCCCTCCTTCCTTCCTCAGCTCTTCAATGTAAGCAGGAGCAAACCATGTTCTGTTTCTGCATCCCTCCCACCTGTTCCTTCTCAGCTGAGGGGCACTTTATATATAAAAAAAAAAAAAGTCTGGTCTGCTATCCGGTACCCAGGGCTCCTGAAATGCAGGAACCAATCAGATCAAGTTTCTGCATCCTGCCCCATCTTCCTCATATTTTAGTTTAAAATAAAAAGAAGGAAATCTTTTAAACTGTAGCAAACTGCTTGCTACAGTTTATACTCTGCATAGTGCTGCAGTGCTCAGATTTTAATAAGGGGCAAAACATATATTTTTTGCTTTAAACTGTAGCAAACTGATTACTACAAATGTAGCAAGATGTTGCTACAGTTTAGACCATAAAGGGAGCTCTACAGTCCTCAGGTTTGAACACAAATATTGTACCAGCTTTTATAACCCAGTATGCACTTAGAGCGATGAGGATGGATCAGATGGCTGATCATGCCTCCTAACACTTTGTACCTTGGTCAATTGCCCCCTCTTCCCATCCCAGCCACATTACTGATCCCACTTAAGTTTTGCCTGCTTTCCCTCCCAAATAAGTTCCTTCAATTCGTAATTATCGTCCACAGCTTTTCTTCTGATTGATGAAAATATCCCTGACCTCTGTATAACGCTAAAGGGACTAAAATGCTTGTATCTTACTATCCATATCAAGAGCATCCATTTTTTCTCACCTTTTGTATTATCTTTTGATCCAGTGTTGCCTATTTTCATCCCATTCACCCATGGGCTGTCAGATCAGACCTTGGCATCAACTCTGAAGTTTCTTGGTTCCAGGGCTCTGGCTCTTCCCCTTCCTATAATGTCCTCCACTCTACCATACCTCAGATCTCGTTTGCCACCTGAAGAAATTGATCATGCTTATGAAGACTCGCCATTGCGGTATCCTTTTTTGTGATATTGCTTATAATCACTCCTCCCCTCTACCAAGAGATTTTATTTCTCTCCAGTTTTTGGGTGTAGTTAGGTTAGCATTAAATATTTAGAGTAAATATTAGCTAAATACTTAGTATATTAGATACTGTAGTAGTATAGCTAGTGTGTGTTATACTTTCCACTTTTAAAGTACTTTATAGTATTTCTCTAGGGGGTTTATTCTGCTTCATAAGGTTTAGGATAGTGTTACTGTGATATTCTCTTAGAGTGTGTTAGTTTGTGCTTAGATTCTCAGTGATAGGATTCTCAGTGATAGGAGACAGTTATGGCAGATGGTCATGGGTTTTAAAAAGTGCACCAAATGTGGACATGTGCCCCCCCCCCCCCCAATCCACAGTCACTTTGTGTTTATTTATGTGCTGGCCATCTTGACAGTCAGACTTGTTTCATTTAACTTTAGGACTGTCCAGCCAAGAGGGATAAACTCATTATTAAAGGACTCCTCCCTCCTCAGACAGGGTCTGCAATACCTTTTCCTTCTTCCACAGCCTCTTTCCCAGTGAACAAGGATAAGAGGACAAAAGGACAGAGTAGGAGAAAGTAAAAGAGAAGGAAAAATTTGCTTTGGAAAGCTCAAGGAAGCACTCACCGGATCCAGTGTTGTTATCCGTTTCAGTTCCTAACGTTCCTCAATGGTATGAGCCGATAATCTTTCGGATCTGTCTGTCACCTTCTTAGTCCTGGTTCTTTCTGGACTTGATAAGTCCAAGACTACACACATCCATCCTCCAGGAGTGGAAGTATTCGAGACCACTTCAGTGACGACTTCTACTCGGTTATTCAGAAGTCTGACTGAGCAAGATGTCAACATGATGATGAAGTTTCTTTGAAAGCAGATACAGCTTAGGGTTTTTTTGGTAACATTTTCAGGGCATGTGCCATGTATTGGGCCAACTACCCATTCTCTTACTTCTCCAGCCCCTGCCTGCCCTTCGGACCCAACTATTATGGATACAGTTTGTCCCAGAGCTCCTTTGCTGGAGCTTACCGTCTGAGTTTTGACACCGGCTTCCATTCCTCTTTCTACTCAGATATGCTCTGATCCAGAACAGACTGTAGTGGGGGGTGCATTTCTATGGAAAGACTGTCCAAGGTTCTTGGTCACACCCAGAGATCAATCTTCATATCAATATCTTTGAGATGAGCACAGTTTTCCTAGCACTGCAGGCATTCCTGGATGTCCTTCCATAGTGTTCCTCGTCTGGTCAGGATAAAACAGACGAACAGTTGTGGGGTCAGTTCAAATAACTTTTACACACAGCCATATCTGGATTGAAGCTTAGTAACTTAAACTTAAACATATAAACAGACTGACTACTACACTCATACATGTTAACACTCTGGCTGTTCTCTCAAAATGGCACTGCTGCCTGCAAGTGCTCACTATTTATATGCACATGCTTACACTTGGAAATGCATCTTAAAGTTACAACATATGCTCTGTTCTACACATAGGGTGTGATATCTGTACAATCAGGCATGTCAGTAGTCTGGTACTTCAACAAACAGGGAGGAACACCCTCCTATCCCTATGCCAAGAGGCCATTAGAATTTGGCAACAGGTGATATTCTCTCATCGCTTTCTAATAGCAATGATTATATAGTAGGGACGTCCAATGTACTAGTGGACAAATTGTCAGTAAACTTTGTCATTCAGAAATCACACAATTGCAAAAATTGAACAAAATTTCATGTCTGCAGACAACATAGACTGTTTTCACAGACATTTACACATCTAACACCTAGCTATTATATCACAGTCTTCATTGAGCCGAACTATCTTAATGCCTCATGAGTGGTCTCTCAATCCAGCATCGACAACCATGATTTTATGCTGCTAGGACCAACCTTGCTGTGATATCCTTGCATTGTACCTGAACAAAAAAATGCAGCAGTTATTATTATTGTTGCAAATGTAAACGAGAAATATTTGATGCCTAGAGGTATCACTAGGATGAAACTGAAGAAGCACCTGGAGGTGTCACTTGGCTGTAATGAATTAACTCAACCACCCTTTGAACCAGACAGATTTCAGAGATGCAGCCACTTTCCTGAAAGCCTCCTTATCTAGTATTTCATAAAGACAAAATTTTCCTTGAGAACTAACATCCTTCCTTCCTAAAGTGGCATCCAAAACTAATCTAAATCAGCCAATAAATCTACAGATGTGTTTCCCCAAATTCTAAAACAAGTGAATAGACTTTACATATGCTGGAAATTCATCATAAATGTAGGTTCTATCTTCATAGAACCAAGGATTATTTTGAGTTTCGCAAGCCCCGCCTGACATATGGCATCATGGCCAAGTCTGTTAACCTCCCACCTACTTACTGATTCTGGTTGCTTGGCGGCATGAATATTCATAGTGTGCCAAAGCCAGAAAATATCTGAGTTGCGAACTATCCTTATTTTTAAACATAAATTCCAAAAAATATAGAAAGAACGTCCTAACTAAGGGTTATGTTCAACATACCAGCTGATTGTTCACTTGGTCACAACAGTTAAGAGTCTACCTGGAATTTAGGGGGGGGGGGGTCTTTTTTTTTTTTTTTGTGTTCGGCACACGATTATTTCATAACAAATACGAAACTGCACATACCTCTCAACCTCTTAGAGCAAGAAATCTGGGCAAAGCCAAAAAGGAAAAGTGGGACAGAGGCACAGAAATTGGGACAATTGTTTGATATTGCTCTTACAAACTTATCAAACTAATAGATTAACAGAGTTTGCATCAGCATGAATTTTTTTGAAGGGAATGAAGTCTGAAACTCAAATGTCTGCCATTATTTTCTGTCTTTAATGATTGACCACTAATTTGTCAGAGGATCGTAATTTTATGAAAAACTCAAATGCATGAAGCACAAATCTGGACGTTGAGAACGATTGGTAACCATTAAATAGCATCAACCTATCTCATGCATCTTAAATTGTGCAGCCACGGGGTGCATCAGTAACCGCAATGGCTCATGATACTTGCCAGTATTCTGCCATTGTGTCAGTGGTAACTAAACAAGCCGGGGGAGCTGACGCATGGTTACCTTGCCATTATCATCTGGTGACATACCTCTTAAGTACTTTGCTAAAGATTTCCAAAGTCAAAAATAATGGAGCGGGGATAACTTTAAAATGTCACTTTAATTTGCTTAAAAATGCAATAGAACCAGATTTTACATTACTATGGATGAATCTCTTAACTTCTGGCATGTTTAACCTACTAATCATCTGCAATTTACCAGAAAATCAGTTTACTAGGGAGAGGGAGAAATGAGGCACAATTCAGGGGCGCTCTGGAAAATTAAGGACAGTTAAGTAGGTCTGGTGATTTTAAGGGGGTTGCAAAGACCACATAACTTTGTAGGCACATAAATAAATTTTGCAATGGTAAAATGAAGAAAAATGCAGCTGTTCTGCCATTTTCTTTCTTTTTTTGTCCAATTCGGCCTCAACACTTGCTTTTTTCGCCAAAAAGAACATACTACATACATGTAGCCCAGGCAAGAAGTCACTGCTCAAACTAATCCCATAACATAGCAAAACTTGTGGATATTGTTTGGTTATTTGCTGTCTCATTCCCAGATGACAGCTCAATGTCCTGACCATATGGCTCACCATAGATTACCAACGGCAGTGACTATTAAGGGATGAGGAGTACTAATGCAGAGGAGGTGATACTGCACAGACAACTTTTTGCAGTGGTCTTCGTAACTCTGCAGTTTGCATGCAGCTCTAGAATCACTAAGATAGGAGCAGTCCGTTTCTCCTTGAAGGCACTTCATTCTAGTATTACAGTTTTTATTATTATGACCGACTGTTCTGTAAGGAGGTGATTCTGGCAAAGGAAGCTTGCAACTTATTACAGATTCATACCGCTCAACCTCTTGGAGCAGAACATTTGGACAAAGCCATAAATAATGGGGGAACAAAGGCCCAAAAATAGGGACAGTTTTTAAATATTGAAATTCAAATGTCTGTCAATATTTTCTGACTTCAGTCCTCAACAATTTGCCTATAATTTGCCAGAAAAACAGACTTTTATGAGGAACAGACTAAAGATATGAGGCAAAAATCTGGACATTTGAGAGTATGGGCAGATTAAATGTGAAAAAAACTGCTTCTGACTAAAATGCATTGATGATTTCTTTCCATGTTTCTCCTTGAAGGCCCTTCATTCTAGTATTACAATTTTTATTATTATGATGACCTCTCTCCTCCCTAAAGGGCCCATCTCAATACCGAAAGATTGCCGAATTCCGGTAATAACGGCCACACAGGTAAAAAATGCACTCTCCAAAGCTAAGAATACAGCATCCATGGGACCAGACTACATCCCGAGCTGTGTACTACATGAAGTACAAAATGAACTGGCACCTCACCTAAGTGTCATGTTTAATCATAGCCTCACCTCAGGCTTCTTGCCTACTGAGTGGTGCACAGCTACAGTTATCCCACTCCACAAGGGGGGATCCACCTTTGATCCTGGGAACTACTGCCCCATCAGTCTGATGAGCCTGATCTGCAAGGACATGGAACTTATTATCATGGAACTTATAAACAAAGACATTGGCAACCTTCAAACACTGGATCCCACCCAGTTTGGGTTCGTGAAGGGACGATCTTGTCTCCTGAACCTGATTGACTTCTAATCAGTCTCCAGAGCTATGGGCGAGGGTAAGGCGGTCCATACAGCCTATCTGGACCTCGCCAAGGCCTTTGACACCATCCCCCACTCTGGAATCGTAGATAAACTTACTAAGCTGGGCATTAATCCCTACGTCACTCAATGGGTTGCCAACTGGCTTATTGATGGAACCCACACTGTAAAAGTAGCCAACTCCAAATCCAGCTCCAGAAAAGTTACAAGTGGAGTACCTCAGGGTTCAGTCCTGGGACCGCTCTTGTTTGGCATCTACTTCTCTGAAGTACAGGCCAAACACTAAGGGACTCTGGCTAACAAAGTTTGCAGATGACTGCAAACTGGGAGCCATTATTGAATACCCAAATGATGTGGATATTCTACAAAAGGTCCTTACAGAGACAGATGTTTGGTGCCAGAGCCATGGGCTCAAGCTCAATGCCAAGAAATGTATAGTTATCCCCTTTGGGCAAAAACATGTACCCATGAATTACCACATAGGTGGCAGTACACTAAACACCGAAAGTGTGATAAGAGACTTAGGGACACAGGTGGACAGTGGTCTCACCTTCAATAACCACATCACCACAACAGTCAGGAAATCCTTCTATGTAGCACACCTCATCACTAAGGGCTTTTTATCCAGGAAAAAGGAGGTCCCATTGTACTTGTCTCTCATTAGACCCATTATAGAATACAACGCCCCATTTGGTATGTACCTCTCAAGACATCTTGCAACAACTGGAAAGGCCGCAGAAATACCTCACTAAAAGAATCACAGGCCTAAAACAGATGCCCTATGCTGACCGTCTAAAAAAAACTTCAGCTATACTCTTGCATATCGTCTACTCAGAGGCGATCTTTGCTTAACATACAAACACATGTCAAACCAAGAGCTGTTGGACATGCTACACTTAAAGAAATCCCAATCCCTCAAAGCCACACGCTCCAGGGATCTAAACCTTCTCATCACAATGAACAAAATATGCTAGAGGGATAGGTTCCTGAGCCAGAGACTCCCCAAACTCTGGAATAGACTGCCCATACATGTCAAGCAGAGCTCCTCTTTGCCGCTCTTCAAAAGGAACCTTGACAATTGGATGGGAGATAGGAAATTCACCCCAGGGATCACGTCAGTCGCCCTGCTAGACAGGGGTCCAGGGAAGGAAATATTGTGGGAAGAAATAGCCAGGTAATTGTTATGGCTAGGCTTGTATATGCCCTAGGGCCGATAGCCTAGTATCAACCTATGATTGTTCTGCTGTAAGGAGGCGATTCTGGCAAAGGAAGCTTACAAAATAGTACAGATTACATGTGTAAACACCTGCTTCTGAACTAAAATGTATTGATGATATCTTTCCCCTGTAATGAGCTGTGTTTTGCAGCTCTCAATACTATAGTCCAATGTAGCCTGCGCTGAAATGTAATGTATGCATGGTGTCACGGGCAAATCTGCATTCCGTGTTAATGATGCCACATTTGTATATTGAAACTCTGGCCCGCACCTTGTCAATCACGCAGGCCGTGCCCATTCCTGCACAAACTGAAAGGTGGGTTTGTTATCCTCAATATAACCGAACCAAGCAATTCAGAAAGTCTGATCAATTGTTTTTTTTTGCTTTCTCAAAGCCTAAATTAGGCAAAGCATTTGCTAAGGTTACTTTTCCTGATGGTTATCCAACTGCATTTCTTTTGTCTGTGATGAAAAGGGCTTACCTCTACAATCTAAACCTAAAGCTTATTCCACAAGGGCAATGGCCACGTCAGCAGCCTTTTCTAGTAGACTAACTATTGATGGTATTTGTACTATAGCAACTTGGTTAACAGTTTACACCTTTCTGTCTCACTACAAAATAGATGTACAGTCCAGATCGTGCTCTTGCTTTGGTGCCACCATTCTCAAAAGCATCCTTCCTTCCTTCATACCATACAGGTATGACAGCTTGAGAATCTGTCCCATGGTTGAATAAAATGGAAATAGACTACATTGGATATGAGAATTATGTACTTACTATAACAATTGATCCTTGTTATCAAATGGGCTTTTGGTGACTGGGTAGTGGCACACCCTGTCTGTGAGCAGTCTTAACTATTTCCAATCCTACCTTTTTACCTGTATTCTAGGTATAGTCTTCAGTATAATTGGTATAGATTATTTTATTGGGGCAAATTTGATCTGAGGTACTAAGGTGGAGTGGAATCGTCAGGGCTCTGCAACTGAGAAGCTTCAGAGTCTGTGCTGAGGTTTGATCCAACAACCCATGGTTGAACTGGACAGAAATCAGACAACATAGATCTATAGTTACAGTAAGTACATAACATATTTTAGTCTCTTCCCACAGTTTCTTAACTGCCATAACAGAAGCCTTTTTAATCCACACTCCTAAATACTTAATTCTATGCCCTCATAAATATGGATATTGCTAAAACAAGTCATTAGTGTGTTTGTAATTTATGGCTTTAGCCATTGTTTTATCTTCGTTAATTTTATATCCTGAAAAGACTTGAAACCATCACAAAATGTTCCACAACACTGAGATGTCATTTTCTGGATTTATCTGGTACAAAGTAATATTGTCTGCAAATAAAGCCAACTTTCCCTGATTACCTTGCCAATTATAGTGAACTTCTGAGTACCTTACCAATGGCTCTAAATATAAAGCAAATAAAGAGGAAAGAGGACACCTCTGCCTGGTTCCTTTGTTTAAACAAAACTAATTGGAGCGGAACCCTCCCACTGTAATTCTTACTGCCTATCCTTCAATTATTCTCCTAATTTACATTATTGTTTCAGGGAATGCAAATGCTTGCATTGCCTTACTCATAAAATCCCAGCTTAGTCAGTTGAATGCTTTTTCTGCATCAAGACCCACCAACAGCAGCAGTATTTTCTTACACTCTGCTTCCCTCTGGATCATCATTGCTCTATTAATGCTGTCAAGTGCTTGCCTCCCCACCACAAAATAACACTGATCCATAATTATCAATTTTGGCAGCACCTTTGCCATTCTTTTAGTTAATATAGACATAAACGCTTTATAATCATGGTTTAAAATTGAAATGAGTTTGTATGAGGCTTGATCTTGTCTGGTCTTTACCCTGTTTGGGATGGGTCTGGCTGGTCTTTACCCTGTTTGGGTAATACAGCCAAGCCACCACTGATTTCTTCCAAGATGCTGGCACTTCCCCCTCCTTTTAAAATACTTTTAAACAAAATCTTCCAGAGCTTTATCACTTTCTTCTCTCCTAACTCCTGTACTTCCCCAGTAATCCCATCTGTTCCCGAGATTTCCTGCAGATTGACTATATATCAGTTTTTAGCTCATTTCCTCCTATCTTAAATTTGTGCTCTTTCATGGTTTCCACATTCCTCTACTTTATACAAATTTTCTTAAATTGTCTGAAATATCTCGGGGGGGGGGGGGGGTGTCCAAAATATCTCTGACATATCTATAGGATCCCTGACTTTTATTGTCATAGGCTTCCTAAGTTTGGTGAGAACCCTTTCTACTTTCTGCTGCCTAAGTCACTGTGCTAAATGATTTTGTGCTCTGAAATTATCAAAAAATAGTTGCTTTAACAGCAGTCTTTCTAAACTCATGCATATTATCCAGATACGCCTTAATTTTGTCTCTAGCACTCTGCCGTTGCTCCTCTTCTTGTTCTGTGAGCTTTTTCTTATACTGCAGTATTTTAACCTTCGTCATCCCCTAATAATTCCTTTTACTAAGTAACCATATCTGTTTCTGTTCTATTTCTACCGTATTTGTAAACCCCATTTCCATTTAATTCCGCTCACTGTCTGTTCCTTCTGAATAACTTTCTCTATCCTAATACAGTAAACTCTCAGTTAACCGGAAATCAAAGTGGCACTCTCAAGCAACCGGCAAAAAAAAAATCAAAGAAATACAGTACAATTTTCATGTGTTGCACTTTTTGTTTTCCCAGTGCAGAAACATACCTTACTTTTTAGTCTGAGTTTTAAAAAGGAAGATCGGAATAAAGTCCCTTTCACCCCCCACCTGCGAATAAGTCAAACCAAATAAATAGTATAGGGTACAGTATTAGGCCTATTTTTAATAACAACTCTCAAGCAACCAGAAACTACAGTTATCCGGCATCTACTAATCTCCATGGGTGCCAGTTAACTGAGAACTTACTGTAACTCTTGAATAATTTCTGCTACCCATTCCTTATATTCTCCTGTTTCTAACAGGTAGGTGGGAATGTGTCTGTCTCAGTTTTAAATCATTGCCTTGAATTTTTATCTTCATTTTTATCGGTCAATGATTTGAAATAGTTATTGAATGTGTTATTAAGCTTCTCATCATGTGCACGTTCCTATGAAATGTGTATTTTATCCAGTCTAACCCAGTTATTTTACCTTGAGGAATATGTAAATTCTGTCAGAGTTCATAGTACTGAATTCATTTTCTATACCATATATTTTCATAAATCTCTTCAGAAATCTACCATCTTTTGTTCCATTTTCCCTTCTATGGCCCCTTGATACATTCTCACTACTGCATTTCAAGTTCCAGTCCCCACCTACATGAAATATTCCTTGCTGAAAGCAAACTGTTCTTTCCAGATTTTTCTTAAGCTCCATAATTGCACTTTTTGTGCCAGCGTAATCCTCCTCCCTTACCAATAGCCCCTTACTACCACAAATTTATCCTTATTGTCTTTTTTTCTTTCTGTCACTATTGGAGCCCCTCTGTCAATCAGTATTATTACTCCCCTTTCCTTTGTCCCTGATGTTCTGCTAAATACCCATCCTGAAACCCTTTCTTTGTCAAATTCACATGCTCTGGTCTTTCCAAATGTGTCTCCTGCAGCACTGCTATTTGCACTCTCTTTACCAGTAAGGCATTTACATTCTAAGATAATATGGATAGAGTAGCCAGCCTGATGTTGTCTTTCCCATCCATTCCTCAGCAGATGTATTTTGGATCTGACTTAGGATGCTTTTTCCAGACTTACGATCCGTAGCTGAGGCTCTTTCCCATGCCCATAATCCCCACTGTCCGAGACATTACCTCAGATATCACTTGCTGCTCATAGAGTAGAGACATGATTTGTTGGCTCAAGCTTCTATTCAGTTAAGTGCTTCAGAATTTTTCTATTTGAAAGTTTTTGGTTCTTCTCTGCTGTTATTTTCAAGTATCTGTCTTTTTTTAATGGAAGTTCCTTCCCTTCTCATTAAAAAAAAAAATTCCTAGGCCTGATTCACACCTTCTGCCCTTTCTTTTCTTTTTCTTACAAGTTGTATCTAGTAGTTTCTTCTTACCACTGCTTGTTATTCTTGCCTTAATATAAACATTTGCACCAATCTTTTTCCTTGTGTTTTCACTATCATTGTTGGTAGTGTTTCCCTTTTCTTTCAGAGACTGTCGGGCAAGCCTACTGGTCTTATGAAATGTATCGCTTGCAGCCACAAAATATCTAATTTGAAATCACACCTAAAAGTGTGTATATTGTTTGGGGGTAGCTCATTTGGAAGAGGAGTGCTTGACTTGCACAGCCTTTAGTCATTGAGCCATGACTGAAAGCCTGAATAAGCTTATACTCTAGGTTCTTTTTCCTTCTGATTTTTCTAAATCTGCATCTGGAGATTCCCCACCGGGGAAAATTCTTCAGATAAACACCACAAGGGGGATAAGAGCAACAGGCCCAAAGAAAAGTGCAGAGAGGTGAGGAAGTGAGCCTCCAATCACTGTCAATTGTCCATATTATATTTGGCTCCGATGAGAAAAATTTCCAAGTCTTTGGATCCTGCTAATGTCTCTGATCCAATTCTTTTGCAGTCCAAGACAGCTTCCTTACCAAAGCTGAGGTTTTCCCAAATCTTGTCTCTACTGGGCTCTGGTCACCCTTTCTACAAAAGACAATTCAAGGTCACCTACCACTTCTTCGTCATTGAGGTCATTTAAGTCTACCAGAAGATTGACTGAAGCTGATGTGGATAGAATTAAGTTCCTCAGGACCTAAATTCAGCTGGGCATTCTTTTGGCTCTATCTCCCATCGAACCTGTGGGCTGTGTACCCTCTCACTTGCCTGTGGCTACTCCTTCCCCAATCCAACCTCTGGGTATAGAGATGCTGAATCTGAGTTTTTCTTGGTTTTCCATGTCAGATTTGCAGTTGTGGTCATCTTTGACTCTGGCATCGTCTCTGATCCACCCAAATCCAGTTTCTTCACTGCTGGAAGAATCTCAGAGCTGAAGCCTCATCGAGTCTGGGGTGGTGGGGTAAGGGTTCAATTCAGAAGTAGTTGGGGCCATCCTTTCCTCTCTGATGGAATTAATCTCTTGCTGGGCATGGAAGGAATTGGATGTCACAGAACCAATCCCCAGAAAACCGGACAAATATCTTGTTGCCCCTAAAGACCAGTCTCACTGGAGCAAAGACCTGGGAGTGGAGGCATCCACTAAGGAGGAGCTCACAGAAGAAAGCTCATTTGTCCATCTGTCTAACAGAGTCTAGGGCTTTGGACAGGTTTGGGAAGTGAGTTTACACTTCAACTACCTTTGTGTTAAGGTCGATTAATTATTTTGCACACATGAGTAGGTTTCAAAGAGACTTGGCAAAGGTGCTGTCCACGTCTTTTTCTGAGTCATTGTCTGTGAAAGACAGAAAAACAGTGCATTCATACCAGGCCACCCTTTAGTCCCTGTCAAATGCCTCCATGCATCTGATATCCAATACAAGAGTTGCAGTGGACACTAGCAGTCTAGTGGTCCATCAGATCCCACCCCATCACTTTTCCAATCCATTTAGCAAGGATCTGCTGAAATCATGTAGCTTGGTGGATTCAGTCTCCAGAGGTGTTTTGGTGCCATCCCTTTGGCTTTGAAAGAGTGAGGAACACACATTGACCCCAGTTGCTTCCCAACTGGGGGCAGATTAACTGGGAAAGATAGTCCAAGTCATGTGGTCCCCATCAGAGGCCATCTTCACATCATTGTCTTAGAGCTGAGGGCAACCCTCCTAATGTTGCAGGCTTTTCAGGACTTTCTCAAGTGGTGATTTCTATCCCGACCGATAATTATAACAACAAACAAGGGGAAACATGTTCTTACCTGTACTGTTATGAAGCAATGCGAATGTGGCAGTGGGTGATGTAGCAATGCTGATACAGGGAAATCCAACATTTTAGTGGACAGGTTGAGCAGATCTAATCTGCTACCTCACAAGTGGTCTCTCAATCTTTCATCGATGGGGCCACTCATGCTGCAATTGTTTTGCTTTTCCTGTCATTTCCAAATGCAGCAGGTTCTTTGCTTTTATCCCACTGAAGGGAGGAGACCCAAGAAGCATTCTGACCCACAATTAGCCCATCAGTCTCCTATACACCTTCCAGCAGCTCCCCTAATTCTGAAATTTCTGTAAAAGAAATTACAATTGAAGATCACTGTCATCCTCATTGCCCCTTTTTGGCCTGGACAGGTGTGGCTTCTCTTGCTTTGGCCTCATCTGGTACACACCCCTCAGGCGCTGGATCCAAATGCAGATGATCTGTGTCATCTGTCCAAAATGCCTCATCCGGACATTCTAGCCCTAAAACTAACCTCATGCTTTCTCCACTTACAATGATGGCTAGTCAGTTCAGGCTTTCACCCCAAGTGATATATATTCTTTCTGCCTCTCAGAAACTATCCACTAGGAAAGTTTACAAAAGTAAATGGAAAAAGTTTTCCATTTCGGCTTTGTAGAGAAATTTAGATCCTTTTCAGCCCATATATCAACAGTATTAGAGTTCCTTGCCACCATTTTCCATAACAGAGCTAGTTATTCAACTGTCAAGGCTCAGCTAGTGGCCATCTCAGACTTCCATATTGGAGAAAATGACATTTCCTTACCCTCACTCAAATTGTGAAAAAAGCTTTCTTGAGGGGTACCTTTCTCCTTAGGCCCCCACTCAAGCTTCCTACTGTCCCTTAGAAAATGAAGGGATTAAAATTTCTGATTTGGAAAACCCTTTTCCTGGTAACATTTATTTCAGCTAGAAGGGTGTCAGAGCTCCAAGCCCTGTCTTGCCAACCTCCATATATTGCCTTCCACAAGGGCAGGGTTTGTTTAAGCATCAATCCTTCCTTTTTGCCTAAAATAGTTGCACAGACTTCACTCGGAGTATTAATCTTACCAGATTTTTTGAATAAAGGAGAATACTTGTTCCATTTATTTGATGTGCACAGACATTTATGTTTCTACCTTCATTGAACCAAAACTTTTATGAAAACAGGTCATTTGTTTGTTTGTTTCTAAAGCCAGTATTGGTTAAGGAGCATCAGTGATTACCTTAGCTAGATGGTTGGCTGGCTGCATCTCCCACATATATAAGCAAAAAGGTTTGACTTTACCTAGACCACCCAAAGTACACTCAACAAGATTTGTTTCCACTTCTGTATCCTTATTTTCTAGGGCCTCTACTGATAACATTTGTGCTGCTGTCACCTGGTCTAATGTTTATACATTCATTTCTATTTACAAATTTGCTTTCTGGAGATAGGATGACTTTCATTTCTTTCGTCCTCAGGAACATCCATCCATGAAGACCACCTGTGGTACTAAGTAGCCGAGGACTCTGTCCCATGCAGGTACAAAAGTTATGTACTTATCAGAAAGATGGATCTGTGTTGTCTGTTTCTGTTCTTCAACTTCCCTCCCTCCTCCTCAATCCATCTCATGGAAAATTTTTCTTCTTTTGGCTTCTGGTTTGACTGTATGGGCTGCCATTGGTACAGGATTACATACTCTTGCAGCTCCAGTGCAGATTCTCTTTTGATCTGTCATGCAGTCTTCAAATCCCTTGTTTCTAGTAATCCATAATGTTATGTTGTCCATCTCACCTTCCTTCTTTCTGGTTGGGTTCGGAGCCAATCTCGGCTCTGACTCGGCCACTTCTAAAGCTCGAAGAGTCCTTACTGGCGTGAGGCTAACCCCTTATCCCAGCATGCATAGCTGTAGCTACCCAGATCTCGTTTGCTGCAGCGTCGCAATTGCCTTCTGCTGGCTCAGGCTAAGTAGTTAATTTTTTCTGTAAAAATGATTTGTTTAGGCCATTAAAAGTTAGAGTATATCTTAATTACATCCCCTATCCTTGTTACAGTTGTTTGCTGTTGATAGGCCGTTTCCTCTCAGGCCTTTTTCTGTGTGTTGTCGGCGGCCCGTTTTTTCTTTAGGGTTGTTGTCTTGTGCCTTTTTTCCTTCCTTGCTTCTTAGGGAGAAGCAGTTTTAGTTAGAGGCTTTCTCCCTTTGGGAGCAGTAGCCGTTTAACTTGGGGGCTACCCCCTCCTCTTCTTTCCTTCCTTCTTTCCATAAAAAAAAAATCTACACTCTTTATTGTGCTTCCCTCTTTGTGTTTATGATGTCTAAAGAACCTACAATGCAGTCATGTTTTAAGAAATGCGAATCCACAGATGTGTGCGAAAAAAACTAAGAGCCAGTAACAATGCACCAAAGAAGTCGCCAAAAAAGGCACGAGGCAGCAGTACAGTCCAACAAGTTTAATGGTGAAAATTCCAGTCAACACAGTACAATCAAGCACATAAATGCTAAAAATCCCCACAGTGTTTTCGTACAATCTTCATCAGATGTATGCAACCCCTTGTACTAAGAGTGCTTACATATATACGCTTAACAATTAAAACTAACCAATCAGTTCAAACATACACATCAAGGCTATGGTCAGGGCTTAAAACAATATGTATATAATGAGCTGTGCAAAATATATAATTAAAACAAATAAATATGGCATTAAAAGCTACATATATTCTAAGTTTTAAAAGTAATAAAATATTAGAGCAAACTCACTTAATTCACATAATATTAAATATTATTAATATACACATCAACCACAAAACTAATGAAAGAGTCAAAGCTATCTTACATTGTAAAAATGATAAAGCCCTCGTGGTAAACAAGCACATTAAAGCTTCACAGCTTTAAGTTTTAATACTGGAACAATAGATATAGCCTCATTCAAACCAGGATTTTTTGTAGCTTCAAGGAAAATTTGCCAAAATAACTCTATACTCTAATTTTGCTTCCCAATGACCACCTGTAACATCCTTGGGAACCACTTCTAACACAAAAAATCAGAAAGAAGCTGTGTCACAAAATAGACTGTTTAAAAAGAGCATTTTTAATATTTTCTTTTTTAATTTTGTATGTGCTCATAAATTGTATTCTTCAGCTTTCTTTCCATTTTCCCTACGTAAAATGATTTACAAGCATCACAAGAGGCCAAATAAATCACTCCACTTGTGTTACAGTTTGCAAATTTGTTACTACGGACACATCTTGATCTAGCCTCAATAAAAATTGAATGACCAGTGTGGATAAAAGGGCATTGGGAACATGTTCCACATTTATATGTCCCACTTTTTTTTTTTATTTTTATTTTCACCCCCACCTTCTTTTAAGAAATGTGACTCCTGTTGCCAAAAAATGTCCCTTACGGACGGGCACACGAGTTGTGTTTATTGTTTAGGTGCGGTTCACTTGCAGAACTTGTGCTCTGTTTGCCATGCCTTCAGTGCACGGGTTTTGCAGGAGAGGCGCAACAAACTGATTTTGAGAGGATTATTAAAACCTCAGGTTGAGGTTGCATCGGATACTCAGCTTTCCAAAAAATCTGATGGCAGGCATATTCGTCGGCTCCACCTTCGGTGTCGACAAAATCTTCAGATCCGTTGGAGCGGATTGTTGGCTCCTAGGAGTCCTTTTCTCTGGCAGCTCCATCTGTGGCATCGGAGCCGTCCTGGACTCAGAGATTGAGATCTCCTTCTTTGGACCTGGTGAGATCTGTGCCTCAGTCACCACTTTTGCAGTCAGAGGCAGGTAGTCACCGGTCCTAGGCCCACTCCTCTCAATCATCCAGTTTATCAGGTGATGATGTGGAGAGAGTTGTGAAGAGGCTACTCAAGACACTGGTGTTTGCTCAGTTGTTGTTGGGGCCAGCCCAGAAGGAAGTGGCTCCGTTGTCAGATCCAGTCCCTGTCTCTGTTCCTGCTCCGACTGCGTCCAGTTTGGAGCTGGAGTGCATGGAAGTAGTAGTGGTGGAACCATTGGTTCCGACAACCCTTGCCTTGTCTGTTCCGGCATTTGCTCCGACCTCCTCGACAGTCCACTCCGTCGAGGGGTCTGGACGCCGAGACTCCCTCGTCGGCTGCAAGGGGAGAAGTGGCATCGGACCCTTGTCCGACCCTGCTCTCCTTCTCGGAGCCTCGGCGCAGGTGAGTTCGGCTCCCACATCTGCCTCGGAGCTGTCACCTTCATTGCAGAGGAGGACTCCAGGCTCCTCGGGGCCTCCCTCCATTCTGGATCGCGGCCCCTTCGAGGTGATGAGTGTGCTGTCCACTGTTCCGGATCGCGGCCCCTTTGAGGTGATGAGTGTGCTGTTCACCGAGACTGCCCTACCCTTCGCTCCCTCCCCATCGATACCAGTGTCTGCCTTGCATTTTCTCCGTCCCAAGCGTAGGGAACTGATGCCCCCAGGACGCCCCACAGGGTGATCCCTCTTCTTCCGAGACCTCTCCTGAGCATGCCTCAGAGGAAGTTCCCAGGAAGAAGAAATGTAGGAGGAAACATGTGGACTCCCCTGTGTCGGTCACCTCTGACAATGGACATGGATGACTCTGAAGGGTCCCCACAGTCCCCCTCTGAAGATGTCTCATTCTCAGACATCCTGGAGATCCTTAGGCAGAGGGGAAACTGGAATTCCCTTGCCCCTTCTGAGGATGAGTCTGTGTACCTGGATGCATTTGGTTCCCGACCTTCCACCTCCTGGGTGTCTCCGCCTTTTGACCCACTTTTGTCTGTAGTGAGTCGAAAGGCGTGGCGTGCTCCAGAGACCATGGAGCCCATTCCAAGAAGGTCTAACAAATTCATGACCACACTGTGTGGCAGCAGCCACCAGGAAGGAACTCAGAGACTTTCTCTTCTATCCATCCGCCAAACAAGGAGTCTAGAGCCATGGATAGATATAGGAAGCGTGTTTTCTCTTCAGCAGCCTTTACACTTCGATCGCTGAACTATTTGACACATTTCACAAGACTTCAGTGGGATCTCCTTAAAGAGCTGGGAGATACCCTCCAGGACCTTCAGCTGAGGGAGTGGCTTCCAATTCTGCTAACCAGCTAGCGACCCTAATCTCCATTGTCAACTCCTCCATGTGCTTGATTGATGGAGCAAGTAGGGCTACAGGCACAGGTGTGGCTCTTCGCAGACATTCCTGGATGCGCCTTTGTCAATTTACAGAGCCCTTCAAGTCCTCCTTTACGAATGCTCCCTTTGACTGCTCGGCCTTGTTCGGGGCCGCAAGTTTGAGAGACTCTTACCAGAAGTGAATGAGATGGTAAAACACTCTCTGCCATAGGAGTCTGTTTTTTCCACTCCATCCCAGCCTTATCTCAAAGGTCAAAAGAGTGGCAAAATGTGGTTCCGTAAATCTCCGGGAGCTTCGCCAGACATTCGTGGAGATAATTCCCCCAGAGGCAGAGGGGGAAATAATAACGGGAGATGCCGACCTTGTGGCGGGGGGGGTCCACAACAGGACGACAGGGATATGTTCTCTGCCAGGCCCTTTCAGAATTCATGAAGGATTGCCCAGCTGCCCACCTCTGGAGGCAGTCAGGGGCAGAATATCACTGTACCCAAGAACCTGGCAAGATATAACAGAAGACGAGTGGGTAAGGTGCATAATATCCAGGGGTTACAAAATTCCCCTTCTCCCAAACATCCCCAAGAAGTCAAAAATCATCAGTCCCAGATTTTCCACCCAATCTTCGGGATCAAGCAGCCGTAGAAGTAAAAAGTTTGCTGCAAAAAAAGTCATTCAGGAAGTCCCCGCAGACCAGATAGAATCCGGATCTTACTCGAGGTTATTTTAGTTCCAAAGAAGACTGGACTGGAGACCTATCTTGGATCTCAGCAAGTTAAACAGGTCAGTAAAGAAGACCAAGTCCCAGATGGTGACACTGCAGTCCATTCTACCCTTTTTGGGTCAGGACGATTGGATGTGGTCAGGACGATTGGATGTGCTCTATCGATCTCCAGGACGCATACTACCATATAAAAATGGGCAGGCGGTCCAGGAGACATTTACGCTTCCGGCTGGGAGCCAGTCATTTACCAGTTCAGAGCTCTGCACTTTGGTCTCACCACAGCCTCCAGGGTGTTCACCAAATGCACGGCAATAGTGACGGCTCACCTGAGACGTTTGGGATTCCAGGTGTTTCCTTATCTAGACGACTGGCTCCTCACTGCCACCACAGAGCATCATCTCTTAAGGGCCAGGAACCACACTAGTCACACTTGTGCATGCCTAGTGATCACAATAAATTACGAAAAATCTGCCTTGTTGCCCTTTGTGTATTACTTTCGTAGGTGCTCGACTAAATACAAAAGACATGATGGCCAAGCTCTCCCACAAGAAAAGGTGCTTGCCATTCGAGGTCTGGTCTCTCTCCTCTTGTCAAAATCAAAGGTTCAGACTCAATTTGTCCTAAAGGTCTTGGGTTTAATGGCAGCTGCCATTACTCTAGTTCCATTAGCCCGTTACCATATGAGTATTCTGAAATGGTTCCTCTTCACTCAATGGTCATATCAGGACTTACCAATGTCACACATGATCTTAATCACAGATGCCTGCAAGAAAGATCTACAGTGGTGGCTCCACTCTCCCCTAGTCACTCTAGGCAGACCCTTTGTACCCCTCATCCAGTAGCCACAGTTACCACGGACACTTCCCAGATGGGGGGCATCTTCGGGGACAGACATTCCGAGGAACTTGGCAACCTCACGAGTACCATTTGCACATCGATGTTCTGGAGATGAGAGCGATGGTGTTAACGTTGCAAGCACTTCACGCCTCTCCTTTTGGGCTATATAGCAATTCACATGGGCAACATGTCAGTAGTGTGGTACATCAATAAACAGGGTGGAACCAAATCTTACCCCTTATGTCGGGAGGCCCTTCGAGTATGGCAATGAGCGATGATATCTCAGCGTTTTCTGGTTGCAGCGCACATTCCGGGGAAGTCCAACGTGATAGCAGACAAGCTCAACAGGGCAGTTCTCATGCCCCATGAGTGGTGTCTGAAACAAGATGTGGCAGATATGATCTTCCGCAGATGTTGCCAGCCATGCTGTGATCTTTTTGCCTGTCACCTAAACAACAAATGCAGCAGCTACTTTGCCCTAGTTCCCCTGCTGGGACAGTCACCCAGAGATGCACTGGTCTACTATTGGCCCCCCGGGATTCTTTACGCCCCCCCCCCTTTCCTTTAATTCCAAAAGTTCTTCAGAGAGCAAAGTTGCTGAGTCGCAAGCTGATCCTCATTGCCCCGTACTGGCCTTGTCGGATATGGTTCCCGTTCCTTTGGCATTACCTGAGAAAGGAGCCTTGGATTTTGGACCCGGTTCCGGACCTCCTGACACATCAGTCGGGCGCTCTTCATCCCTCCATTCAAACTCTCAAGCTGACAGCTTGGTTTCTCCACTTCTGATGCTAGCCAGGCTCCCTGATATCTCACCTGTGGTCCAACATATTTTAGTTTCTTCCCATAAACCAACTACTAGGAAACTTTACGCTAGTAAATGGAAGAGGTTCTCCTCCTGGGCAGAGCAAAAAGACATTGATCCCTTTACAGCTCCAATTGCAAAATATTTGGACTTCCTGGCAGAAACCTTCGAAAAAGGAGCAGCAGCTGCTATGATTCGTGTTCAACTGGCTGCTATTTCTAATTTTCATGTGGGCCTTCTAGGTTCTAACGTCATGTCCCATAAGTTATGTAAAGCCTTTTTGAAAGGTGCTACACTATTAATGCCTCATATCTGAGAACCTCTCCATCCTTGGGATTTAAACTTAGTACTAGCTGCTCTGATCTTTCCTCCCTTTGAACCAGACGCTTCTTAGTTCTTATCATAGACGATCCTCTTCCTGATTGCTGTTACATCAGCTAGATGGGTTTCCGAGTTACAGGCACTTTCCATCCGCCTGCCTTGTATGATCTTTCACAAGGATAGAGTATCTCTTAGAACTAATCCTTCATTTTTATCAAAAGTCTGTTCAGAGTATAATTTGAATCAATCAATTGAACTTCCTGTTTTCTTTCCAAATTATGGCAACAAGGCAGAGTACAAATTGCATCAATTGGATGTCCACAGGCAGTTAAAATTTTATCTTCAAAGGACCAAGGACATCAGAAAATCAGATCAGCTGTTTGTATCCTTCTCTTAGAGCAAGCAAGGCTCAGTTTCCAAAGTGACTCTTCAAAATGGCTGTCCAATACTATTACTCATGCTTATTAGTCTCGGAACGTGTCAATCTCTGGAAAAGTGAGGGGACATTCCACTAGGTCATTGCTACCTCCATAGCCTTTCAAGCTTCCTTTAGATACTGTTTGTGCAGGAGCAACATGGGCTTCTCCCCATACCTTCATTACTCATTACAAAGTAGACATGGCCTCTCGGAACAGGGCATCCTTTGGTTCCACGGTTCTGAAGTCTCTTTTCCAGTGAGCCACCCAGGATTTAGGTGCTGGGGACGCTGTCCCAACCAGAAAGAAGGAAGGCGAGATGGACAACATAACATAAAGAAGTTATGTTCTTACCATAGCGTTCCATGTTTGTTGTCCTTTATCTCACCTTCCTTCTTGCGTCCCTCCCTCCTTCCCCCATCCTGGATGATTGAGAGGAGTTTCCCTTTGTTTTGGCTGATCTGGCTGAGTTTCCATTGTTTTTCAGCCTTGGTATACTCCTTGTCACCATGGTTGTCCTGTTGTCGGTACAAGGAGCCTTTATTGTTTAGTTCCCTCTTTTATTGGGGAATTCATATTTTTCCTATCTAGTGGTTAATTCTCATAAACGAGATTGGGGTAGCTACCGCTATGCATGCTGGGAATAAGGGGTTAGCCTCAAGCTAGTAAGGACTCTTCGAGCATTAGAAGTGGCCGAGTCGGAGCCAAGATCGGCTCCGAACCCAACCAGAAAGAAGGTGAGATAAAGGGCAACAAACATGGAACGTTATGGTAAGAACATAACTTCTTTTTTATACTTGTAAGGGCAAAGGGCAAACTTGATCTGAGGTGGTGATGTGGAAAGAAGGGAATTATGGGTAAGGAGGGAAGTGTCTGCGCTACAGATCCTAAGTCTGGAAAAAGAGGCTGAAGTCAGATCCAAGCTCAGATCCAAAACCCATCAGTTGAGGAAAGATGGAAACAAACAGCACAGAGCTATGGTAAGTACATAACGTTTGCTTATGCTAAATAGCTATTGTTCCCAGTTATTATACATAGTTTTTTGAAAGTGTATTTCCAACTTGTAACTTATATGCACATACTAATGTTTGGCAGGCTGATCTTTTTTTATAGTTTATTTAATATTTTCTTTGTTTTCATTCGTTCCTCAAACAGTGCATCTCAAATCTGACTTCGGCCACTTCCATAGGCTTTGTCTCCATAGCTTGAGCTCCTCCCCTTACCCATAATCATCCTATTTAGTCTGGATTCCTTCAGATCTCATTTAATGCTTCAGCTTTGGACATGGTTTACCGTAGCCAGTGTGTAGTCAGCTAAGTGGTTTTTAATATATACTACCTACCTTTTATAGTGTTTTTCTATATTCTTTACCATCTACCCCTTGTTTAAAATATAAAAATAAAAATTTACTTTTTAGGTTATTTCCATGTTGTTTTCATCTCTGTACACAGGCCTCTTGTTTTGCTTTGATTGCCAGTCAGGTTTCCCTTTCTTTCTACCTGTTGTGGGTACATCTCTAGTACCACTGTTGGTACATCTCACATTTTGTATCATTGCTGGTACGTTCTCTCTTCCCCTCCTTTTTGCTGCTTTTCTGTTCTTCTGGATGTAAGATGGTTGACAAGTCAGCTGGTTTTAAAAAAATGTTCCTCATGGGCATAAGATCCCCAACCTTGACGCCCACCAGGAATGTGTTTGTCTTGGATCAGCTCATCTCGATGGGGAGTGTGAAATCAGTGTGGGATTCAATCATCGGGCACTTGTTGAGCACCGTAACAAACTAGTTCTGAAAGGATTGCTCCCGTCTACTACTACTACTTTTGCTGGAGTTCCCATTTCACCTAAAAAAATCTTCAGAGAAGACCAAGGGGAATTCATTAGTGAAAAGCAAAGATTCTAGGACACGATCCCCTGATCATTATTCATCCACTGATGTCCTTCAAGGATGCATCTGCAGTCCTTACAAATGGGTTGTCCTGTCGTCAGGCAGCCCTTCGGTCGGCCGGATTCCAAAGTCTGGGTCTGGCCTCGGCTGGTGTCGCACTTCACCCGACGTCATAGCTGCAGTTATTCAGGTATAAAGGCATCAGCTGACGCCATTTTCCTCAGTCTTTCTTGCCGCGTGGCGCCCGAAGCAGAAGCTGTTCGCAAGTGCCGGTCGGTCAGAACCAGAGATTACTACTACTGAAAACTACTTCGAAGACTTCTAAAAAGCTAAGTACCCCGTTGGGGACTCTTTCTTGCCTCAGCCGATGTCAGAAAAAGTGAATAACTGTTTAACTTGTGGGAAACAAATACCTCATAAAGATTTCCACTCTTACTGCTTACCTTGTCTAGGCCCAGACCACGACGTCGCAGCTTGTCTAGCCTGTGCTTCTTTTAACCGGCGGACGCTTAGACGTCGGTCGGAGTTTGCTGAGGAGTTTTTCGGCTCCGATTTTGCTTATATTATGCCGTCGGATCCTCCGACTTCGCAAATATCTAAAAAACGCAAGGAAAAGGACCGACACTCGCGGTCCGCGGTTTCGGCCGAAACCGTGGTTAAGCCAACCGTGAGTGTCTCGGTTTCGGCTGAAACCAAGCAAGCGGTTCCTCCTTCAGCCGAAAACTTTCCTCCTGCCGAGGCCTCTTCTACCCTCGTGGAATCGGCTTCTGATATCCCACCTACTGTTACAGTTTCTCAGGAATTATCAGACACTATTCCCTTGGATATTTCAACCCCTGCACGTGGAGCTGCTAGGCCACCTGCAGCCATGTCCATTAAGGCCTTTGCCAGGGCTAAAGCAGCTAAAACTACTAAATCTGTGCCTGCTAAGCCCCCCTCTCACAGGCCTAGCTCTAGTTCACAAATGCTAAGTTTAGCAGAGGATCTCATTTCTTTAATCTGAGGATCCCAACCTCAACCAGACAGGGCCTCTCACCCGCCTCCAGAGAAGAGGCCTAGAGCAGAGCCCCCTGAGCCAGTGTCTACAGATGATTCCTCTGATGACTCAAATGATACAGACCCTCCAGAGGCCCCTTACTCCCCTTATGAAGACTGATGGTGAGGAGTCCATTCCTTCTGCCTCTCCGCCTGAGGAATTTTCCTTTGGGGAAACCCTGCATGCTATGAGGGAACAATTTCAGTGGCAGGGCCAGGATTTTTCAGATTCCAGAAAAAGGCTTAGAACTTTTCTGCATTTACCACAACATAGGCCTTTAGCCATACCTCCAGTTCTTTCTGTTGTAGATGATGCATTTAATGATGCTTGTACTGCTCCTGATTCTCTGCCTCCGGCCCCTGTTAAGCCCGATAGATACTACAGGGTCCCGGACACACATTACCACTTGTATAAGGCTCCCCTTGCAGATCCAGAGACTATCTCCCAAGGACCTAAGGCTGTAGCAGCCACCTATGCCAAAACCCCTCCCTCTGAAAGGGAATCCAGATCCTTAGAGAGATGGGGTAAAAAAGTTTACACTTCTGCTACTCTTTCAGCTAGGGCCTTGAACTGTCAATTTCACATGATGCAGTATCAAGAATTTTGCTAGATCAGTTAACCAAAAAGTGTCCTCAGATGAAACAGTAGACAAAAATATGTGCAGGAAATGGTACATAACATTCAACAAGTCAGTAACCATTCCTAAAATGCGGCTATGATGCACTGGAGGCTTCCTTTAGATCAGCCATGACTGGCACAGTCATCAGAAGGCATGCATGGCTAAAAGAACAGGCCTTACCAGACCATGTCAAATCAAAACTATTAGATGCTCCTATGGATAAGATCAATTTGTTTGGCTCTCCTGCACAACAAGTACTGAAGAAGATGGAAGAGAAGGCAAAATCTGTCCAAACAGTAAAAGATTTCTTACAGGTCCAACCTCCAAGGTTTAGCAGGAATTGGCCCTCCAAGAATTGGTCCTTTCCAGACTCCTCCAGAACTCAGAGAGGCAGGAATAGGCGTTCAAGAGGCAGAAGCCAATCCAGAGGTGCTTACAGAGGACGTCAGTGGCAGGGCAACAACCAACGAGGCACAGCCACAGACACAGCCACCACCACAACTACAGGTCAATCACAGTGACTTGGCTCTGGCACTGCCTACCAGGGAACAACTGCAAGCACCCTTAGGCGGAAGCTAGCCTTATTTACGACAAACTGGCATTACATCACAAGAGACAAGTGGATTTTACAGATAATAGACCAAGGTTACAGGTTTCACTTCCATACTCTACCAGGGAAGAGAGGAATGCCAAACCTACCTCCAAATCAAAAGACAGAAGCACTAAAACAAATATCCCAATTATTAAGGATGAGAGCTGTAGAAAAGGTACCATCTATGGAGCAAGGGAAGGGATTTTACTCCAGACTCTTCCTGGTACCAAGAAAAGAAGGCAAATGGAGACCTATTCTCGACTTGTCCGCTTTAAACACATTCCTCATTGTTCCAAAATTCAAAATGCTGACCCTACAGCAGCTTCTTCCCATGCTGGGCAAGGAGTCTTGGCTGGTGACTCTAGATCTCAAGGAGGCATACCTGCACGTCCCCATGCGACCAAACTGCAGAAGATACCTCAGATTTCTTGCAGGATCAGAGCATTATCAATTCTCAGCATTGCCCTTTGGCTTATCTACTGCGCCCAGAGTGTTCACGAAATGCCTGGCATCAGTAATTGCTCATTGCAGGCTTCAGGGAATCCAAATCTACCCATACCTGGACGACTGCCTGATACAAGCGGACAACGAAAGCAAGCTAGCAGAAGATTTACAAAGGGTCATTTATCTGCTACAAGCCCTGGGATACACAGTCAATTTAAAAAAGTCAAGACTGATACCATCCCAGAGAATAACCTTTTTGGGTGCAGAGTTGGACACATCAAGGCAAATGGGCATTCCTAACAGTAGAAAAACAGGAACAGCTACCTCTCTACTTCTTGGCCTTAACAAAACAGAACCATCTGACAGCAAGAAAAGTTCTGCAAAGCCTTGGGCTACATGGCATCCTGCATAATTTTGGTTCCTCATGCCAGACTGCATATGAGAAAACTACAGTGGTACCTAAGGAATTTATGGTCTCAACACAAGCACAGCTTGGAAACCCAGATTCCCATTATTCCATGCCTGAAGCAAGAATTCCTATGGTGGGCTCAGGCTTGTCAATCAAACACAGGATTGCCTTTTCACAGTACTCAACCAAGCCAAACCATCACGACAGACCCCTCAGACCTCGGTTGGGGGGCACACATGCTGGACAAGTGCATACAAGGCTTATGGTCTCAAAACCAGCTGCACCTACACATAAATCTAAAGGAAATGCTGGCAGTAAAACTGGCAATTCAGGCCATTCCTTCAGCAAGGTCTATTGATGGTAAGGACAGACACCACAGTTATGTGGTACATCAACAAACAGAGAGGCACACACTCGTATCCTCTTTGCCGGATGGCACTGGATCTCTGGAATGTGGCCCTGAGCTACAACATACAGTTAAAAGCAATTTTTGTACCAGGAAAAGAAAACATCCTAGCAGACATTTTAAGCAGGACTACCACGGATGCCCACGAATGGATGCTGCATCCGGACATCTTCAAAACCATTACAAGAAAATGGGGACTCCCAGAAATAGACTTATTTGCATCCCCACGCAATCACCAACTAAAGAAATTCTGCACAAGGACGTACCACCCAATTGCTTGGAAGGTGGACTCCCTATCCTTCAGTTGGAAAAACCTAACAGCATATGCATTTCCACCACTTCCTTTGATGCACAAAGTGCTATTGAAGATCAAAGAGGACCGTCCAAGGATCATTCTGATAGCTCCAGACTGGCCAAGGCAACATTGGTACCCATTACGGAGGAGCATGTCGCGGGAACAAATATGGCCACTACCCCTGGCTCCCTTGCTGTTAACACAGAACAACTACAACAATCTGCATCCAAACCTGAAAACTCTGCAGCTGACTGCCTGGAACATTGCATAAGACCAATTAACCCAAATTTATCCCAAAGGGTTAAAGACATTATCCTTGAGGCTCGCAGACCCTCAACAAGAAAAAATTATTCAGCAAAATGGAAAAGAGATCTCATTTGGAGTACTGAAAAAGGAGAAGATGTGTCACTGGTAAACATAGCCAACATTCTGGAATACCTGGCAGAGCTCTTCCACACAGGCCTGTCCTATTCCTCCATCAAGATTCATGCATCAGCTATTTCAGCAGAATACGACTTGGATCCTCCTGTCTTCTCACATCCTCTGCTCAGACAGTTTCTGAGAGGAATTAAAAATGTAAAGCCTCCTAGGAAGCCACCATTACCAGCATGGGACTTGAACTTTGTGCTAGAAAAATTGACACTTCCTTCTTTCGAACCAGCAGCAACAGCAGAATTGCAATACTTATCATGGAAGACTGCTTTCCTGCTGGCAATCACTTCAGCAAGAAGGGTATCTGAACTTCAGGCATTAATGGCAGTGCAACCCTTTCTGATCTTCCATCAAGATAGAGTGTCCATGAGAACAAATCCGTCCTTTATGCCTAAGGTGGTTTCCAGAGTTTCTTTAAATCAGGCTATCCACCTACCTACATTCTTCCCTAACCCACAGAACAGGGGAGAAAGACTGCTACATACCTTGGATGTACATAGACAATTACGCTATTACCAGGACAGGACCAAGGGCAATAGGACAACTGACCAGCTACTGGTAGCATATGCAACAGGAAGGGAAGGAAAAGCAATTTCAAAACAGACAATCTCCAAGTGGATAGGAAATTGCATTAGATTTTGTTACTCCTACCATGGAAAGAAAACTCCAGAGAACATCAGGCCTCACTCTACAAGGGCAACAGCCACTACCACAGCCTTCTTACAAGGAGTGGCTACCAAGGACATTTTAGAAGCTGCTACTTGGAGCTCCGTGCATACATTTGCCAAGCATTATAATTTACCTTTATACTCTAGATCACGAGCAGGCTTTGCCACTGCTGTTTTACAAGGGATCCTAACTACACCATAACTTTATTTGTCCACCTCCCCCAGTTTGACTATGGTATTCTACCCATTTGTAAGGACTGCAGATGCATCCTTGAAGGACATAGTACAGTTTTGTACCTACCATAAATGTAGATGTCCGATAGGAATGCATCTGCAGTCAGGATTACCCACCCGCCTTCCCCTCTGTGGTGCTCCTAGGGTATTTGCCCATCTTATAGCTAGCTGGGGGAATCTATTATAGCAATAACCCACGCCTGGGTGTGGGTAATGCTAAATTTACCCACGGTTGGCGTGGTTTGGTCCCGAGGCGCCCGGACCAAACAGCCAACCGTGGGTAAATTAGCATTACCCACACCCAGAAGTGGTTATTGCTATTATACCATGACATTATTTAAGAAAAGAAACTATTACTTTTCTTAAATAATGGCATAGTATAATGCCTGTTTACTGCCCTTCTGCAGATGTCTGGCATCGGCGGCAGTTCTGATGTACTGCGGCGCCTGCGCAGTACATCAGAGTTGTGCAAAAGCAACGGAGAAAGCAAGATCTCCGTTGCTTTTTAGTGTTCGCTATGTTAAATGAGTTTAACATGGCGAGACAGTTTAAAATAAGCAACGGACATCTCCGTTGCTTATTTTAAACTGTCTCGCTATGTTAAACTCATTTAACATAGCTAAAAGCAACGGAGATCTTGCTTTCTCCGTTGCTTTTAAACACTGCTCGCTATGTTAAATTGGTTTAACATAGCGAGACAGCTTTAAAATAAGCAACGGAGATCTCCGTTGCTTATTTTAAAGCTGTCTCGCTATGTTAAACCCATTTAACATAGCGAGACAGTGTTTTAAAAAATCGAGTTATACTAATGGAAAAAAGTCCGGGCGACCGGACCTTTTTCCATTAGTATAACTCGATTTACAACGGGCACGCTGGCCAATCAGCGTGCACGTTTTGGGGGGATCATGGTATAATATGGTGTATTTGTTTGTATATATGTACATACATGCTTATTTTTTGTGTTTGCTCTCTACTATTTGGAATCATTGGCATTTATCCAAATTTAGCCTTCCAAGAGGGCACCTGGCATCTGGGGTAAGAAACACTGAGGAAAATGGCGTCGGCTGATGCCTTTTTACCCGAATAACTGCAGCTATGACGTCGGGTGAAGTGCGACACCAGCCGAGGCCAGACCCAGACTTTGGAATCCGGCCGACCGAAGGGCTGCCTGACGACAGGACAACCCATTTGTAAGGACTGCAGATGCATTCCTATCGGACATCTACATTTATGGTAGGTACAAAACTGTACTTTTTGGGTTCGGCACCACCAGAAAAAGTCTGCAAACTATCAGTCCTCTGGCTGCTCAGATCCAACAAGAACTAAATCTAAATATGTGGTCTACTGCTCACCAAGGTATACTCCATAGCCTACACCCTCAAGGATTCACTCTCACTTCTTACAGGAGATCCCTCAGAGGTCTTCCAGGCTACCCTCAGCCTCCTCATCCCTCAGGTTGACTAGGAGCCTAACAGAAACAGATGTGGACAAGATGATGATGAAGTTTCTCAGGACCCAGATTCAACTGGGAGTTCTATTGACTCAGTCTCCCATCGGACACACGAGCCTACCACCAGCCCAGACTTAACTGTTGACTCCCCCTCCGATCCATCATACCTAAGCATTCCAAGTTTGCGTCAAATCTGAAGGCTTGGCCTTCATTGACTCTGATTACATCTTTCAGCCAGTTGGCACAGACACTGTCCGAGCCAGAGGGATCTCGGAGCCATAGTGTCAGCACTGAAGCAGGGAGGAGGCTCAACTCCAATGTTCTCAGAGCCATTCCTCCTAGGGCCTCAGCACTGGACAGCTTGGCTTCAACCTCTGTGTCAAGGCAGGATCGCGGGGATGCTCTGAGCCATCCTGGGTAGGTGGATTCAGCTCTTGCTTGGGTGGTCCTTGCTCCTCCCATGACTTCTGTCTTTGAGGTAATGGAAAGAGCATTTACCACCTCTGTAGACAAGGCATCTTTGCCCACTTGGGTCCACCCATACTTCTCAACCTCTTCTCACAAGAAATCTGGACAAAGCCAAAAATAATGGTGGGACAAAGGCCCAACTATAGAGACAGATTTTTAAATATTACTGTTAGAAATTTGCGAGAATAAAAATGTTTGTTAGCATGCATTTTCTGAAGTATACAAAGTCTGAAACTCAAATACTTGCCATTATTTATTTATGTCAGTCCTCAATGATTTACCAGAAAACCACAAATTTTATGAGGAACAGACCAAAAATCTGAACCTTCTGCGAAAATATGGACATTTGAGAATTATGGGTCCACCCACACCACAACTGTCTACCTTGGCCCCTGTGTCTCTCCATCCTGTCCCATTGGAGCAGCTGTTCTGTTCAAGACTGGAGACCTTCATCATCCAGGACTGTGCTTACACTTCATAGTCCTCCTAGGAGCATCCCACCAGGGTGCCCTCTCAGAAGCTTACATGTAAAAGGAGACACTTGGATTCCCCAAAGAAATTGTTGATAGAAGACACCAACTTTGATGAGGGTGCAGGGGTCCTCCAGATCACCTCTTGAGGATGTCTTCTTCAGTGAAATATTTGAATTTTTGAGACTGAAAGGTGGTTAGTCTTCCAACCTCCCTCTTCTCGAGGTTTTTAGAGCTTTCTCAGCTATGTCTTGGGTAGTCCCACAGGCAGATGAGATGGTGGACCTTATCTCCTGCTGGGCTTGGAAGGATCCATATGTCAAGAAGTCAATCCCAAAATGATCTGACAAGTACCTGGTGGCACCAAATGATCATGTCCATTGGAGCAAGGGTCCTCTAGTAGGTAGCAGCAGCTACCAAGAAGGAAATTGCTGAACATAGTTTTTCTGTCCATTTCCTGAACAGAGTCCAGGTGTTTGACAGATTTGGGAAGTGTGTTCATGCTTCAGCGACCTTCACCTTAAGGTCACAGAACTATCTGGCACACGTAAATAGATTTCAGAGAGATTTGATCAAGGAGTTTTCCAATGTCTTCTCAGAGTTCATGCCTGCCGAGGACAAGAAGACCATTTATTTGCAACTCACCATCCTCCAGTCCCTTTTGAATGCCACTATGAGGCTGATTTCTCATGCCTCAGAGGGAGCCTTGAGAGCCACGGATTCAGGAGTTGCTGTGTGCCAACATGCCTCGATGCACCTTTATGATTTTGCAGAGCCCTTCAAATCATCATTCATCAATGCTTCTTTTGAAAGGTCTAGCATATTCAGACCTAAGGTGAAAGAAACCCTATCTTGGAATGAACAGGATGGGAAGACATTATCTGCCATAGGAATATGTTTTTTGACTCCTCAGAAAACTTTTTCATGAAACTGGGGAAGCGAGTTAGGAAGATGTGGTTCCGCAAGTCCAAAGGGTCTTCCCAGGACTCCTATAGGAGCAGGTTCCCCCACAGCAGAGGGGGGGGGGATGTTAGTAGACATCACCCACATGGCAGGGGAGGCCTGCAACTCGAGGGCTTCAGTGGTCCTTTTTCTCAGAAGCCCTTTCAGCACTCCTGATAGGTTATCTGACTGCTGCACTGTGGAGGCAGTCAACGGGTGCTTATCCTTGCACCAGGAAGCATGGATAGCTATCACCAAAGATACTTGGATGCAGAAGATAGTATCCAGAGGTTACTGCATACACTTTTCTATCAACCTCCCAGTCAGCCCAGAAAAATTCATGACATTCCACAGTCCGAGGACGGCAGCAGTGGCAGAAAATTTAAAAGCTACTGACTAAAAGAGTCTTCCAAATGGTCCCTCCAGACCAGCAAGGATTTGGAACTTACTCGAGGTTCTTTTTGATGCCAAAGAAAAATGAGGACCTAAGGCTGATCTTGTATCTCAGCAACCTGAATCAGTTTGTTAAACACTCAGAGTTCCGAATGGTCACGATTCAGTCCATTCTGCCACTGTTGCTCAAGGATGATTGGATGTGCTCACTAGATCTGTGGGGTGCATAGTATCACATCAAAGTAGATAGTCGATCCAGGGGGTGCCTACAGTTCTGGCTGGGAGCCAGTCACTGCCAGTTCAGGGCCCTGCCCTTTGTCCTTGCCACAAATGCATGGCACTGGTCGCAACTCACTTGAGACTGCTAGGATTCCAGGTGTTTTCATATCTCAACGACTGGCTCCTCTCTGCTCCCCCAAACCTCTACTGATTCAAGCCAGAGACTACTTTTTCCAACTATATCTTCACAGTGAATTATACAGAGTCTCAGCTCTCCCCCACTCAAGTCATGGAAGTCTTTGATGCTCATCTGGATATGGTAGCACAGATCGCAGGCTTACCACAGACAAGGTTAAGCACTTTACAGAGTTAAGTATTCCATATTCTCTCTCTCCCCCTCTTCGCCAGCAAGGTTGGTATTGCAACGTCTTCAATCTGTGGCAGCTTCCATAACCCTAGTACCTTTAGCAAGGTATTACACAAGGGTACCACAATGGAAGTTTCCAGTGCAGTGGTTAATAGCACAACACTCCCTAACTGCACCTAAAATGGATTACAAGGATTTGTAGAAAACACATAGCTTGGTGGTGGATCACCGCAGAAGAAGTTTCTTAGGACCACTTTTTTATCCTTCTGGCACCCCGAGCCACGGTGACTATAGATGCCTCCTAGCTAGGTTGGGGGGAGAATTATTTGGGAGGGGCTGTCCAAGGCACTTGGTCTCATTCGAATGTCAATCTTCACATCAGTGTCCTGGAAAGAGGGTGGTCCTGTTAACATTTCAAGATGCTCTCCCTCCAGGAATGGTTGCTATTCAGACTGACAATATTTCAGTAGTCTGGTACATCAACAAACAGGGGTGACCCAATCCTACCTGTTGTGCCGAGAGGTGTTGAGAGTATGGCAGTGGGCAGTCTCTTCTCCTGCTTTCTTTTGGCAATGTATATCCCGGGGAAGTACAACGTACTAGCAGACAAATTGAGCAGCTCCATCTTACTACCTCTTGAGTGGTCTCTCAACCCAGTAGTGGCAGAAATGAATTTTCCTCTGTGGGGCCAACCGTGATGTAACCTCTTCACTTCCCCTTAACTCCAAATGCAGCAGGTACTTCGCCCGATCACCCCCCTAAGGGGGAGTCACCGAGAGATTGGCCCCCAAACTTCTTTATGCCATTCCTCCCACTCCTCTCATTCCCAAGTTTCTTCAGAAAATGTTTCAGCAGAAGAGCAAAGTAATCCTCATTGCTCCATTCTGGCCTCAACAAGTGTGGATTCCCTTCCAGTGGCCTAATCTAGTACACCCATTCTAGGTGTTGGATCCATCTGCAGATCTCCTGTCGCGTCGATCAGGGATAAATCATCCAGACATTTGGACCCTCAAATTAAACAGATGATTTCTTCACTTCCAGTGATGGCTAGACACTCCAAGCTTTCCTCCCCAGTTAGAAACATCCTCACATCCTCTCAGAAGGATTCTACTAGGATGATTTATAAGAGCAAATAGAAAATATTTCCCCCTTGGGCTCTCAAATACAACTAGACCCTTTTTCAGCACCTATTCCAGCTAACTTTTATTTTCTTGCTTCCGTCTTAAATAGCAGAGCTAATTATTTTGTGATAAAGGTCCAACTTGCAGCTTTTCACATAGGAGATGATCATTTGTCCTTGGCATCATCAAGACTCTGTAAATCCTCTATCAAAGGCACCTTCTTACTGCATCCTCCTATTAAGGATTCTGCCTCTCCATAGAATGGAGAATGGTACTATGTCTTTTTAAATTGTTAATATATATTTTTGCGGGGGGGGGGGGGTCATATGACATGTTAATCGCTATATCGCTATTTAAGCTGTTCAAACATGATGTTCACTGTTCTTATGAAGCCTGGTATTTGGACTGGGTGAAAGTGCTTAAAGATTTTGTAACAGTGGAGTTCGTTTTTGTGAAGTTTTATTAAACTGGTTATACTTGGCGTTTCGAACTTTGAAGATCATTTGTGGGTCCAGTGTCCAGTGTGCCATGGTTGTGTTGCATTGGTTTTTGTGCCTTGTGGTATTTTTGTGTTCTCCATGGAATTTAACAATAATTCTTCAAGCTCTGAATCATTCTCCCTTTAAATTCACCTTGTCACATGGTTCAAAGTTTGCATTAGAAAACAATTTTTCTGGTTACAGTCACATTGGCCAGATGAGTATCAGAACTCAAGACTGTCTTCGCAGCAACCATATTTGAACTTTACAAGGAAGGGACAGGGTGTGTTCAGAAATCGCTGTCAATCAGTCCATCAACCTTCCTGTTTTCTTTCCACATTTTTCTAACAAAGAATACATCTGCATATGTTGGATGTTCATATACAGGTTAGATTCTATCTCCACAGAATTAAATGTTTCAGAAAATCAGACCAGCTATTCATGTCCTTTTCCAAAGCCAAATTGAGCATGTCAGTCTCAAAGGTAACTTTGGCCAAATGGCTCACTGATTGCATTTCTTTCCTTTATAGGAAGAAAGGATTGGCACTACTTAAACCTCCTAAGGCTCATTCCACCAGATCTGTGGCCCACATCATTTGCTTTCTGGACCAGGCCTTCTATAGATGACATTTGTGCAGTTGCCACTTGATCTAAGACTCGTACCTTTATTGCTCATTACAAATTGGAAATTGTGCCTAGAAATAGGGTAGCATTTGGCTCTGCTGTAGTCTGGAATATCCTTCCTTGAGGACCCCCCTGGGGTTTCCCTAGCTGGGGACTTTGCTCCACTGGTTAAGAAGTGGACAAAAAAGATAACATTAGATACAAAATGTATGTACTCGCCATAACAATACATCTTTGTTTTCTGTTTTCGTCCTTCCTGAACCTCCTGCCCTTCAGCCCCCTTCCTCTTTGGAAATTTTACATTTTGCCTCCTAGTATATCCTAAGTGATATTATGTTGCTTGCCTTCTGATGAGCGCCAGACTTTTTTCCTCTGCTTCTAGTTTAACTGGAATCTGATTTGATTTGTAATTAAACTCTCTTATTGAGTATTTTGTATGGGCAGAATAATATGCTGAATAAAGAACAAATTTAATCTGAGGGAATCCAGGCTAAAGAGGAGAAAAATGGGTTGGGGAGGAGCCTGAGCTATAGAGCCAAATTCTATATCACATCCAAGACCCATCAGTTGAGGAAGGACCAAAACAAACAACATAGATGCATTGTTCTGGTGAGTACAAACACTTCCATCCCATGTTAACTTGGAACAAGCACACAAAACTATGTACATTTTCAGAAAATGAAGTTTAACCATGTAGATTGGAATAATTGTCGCAAACTGTGACAGCTGCACCTATAGGCATTACCTAACATAAATTAAGGTTGCCCATGTTGACATGCATGTTACAGCCTGTGTTCCCACCTGTACTAATTGTATTTGCTGTCTGTCCTTTTCTTCTCTCTCCCCCTTCCCCCAATGTGAAAAACAGCTTAAATACTTTCAGAAAACCTTAACTTTTACCCTAAGAAAAACTGCACTAGCTACCTTTAAATAAAACTGAATTGTACACTGTTCTTTTTAAAGGAAAACTCCTTGAAAATGAAAAAAGTGTGTTTTTTCATTATATCTTTTTTTTTCTGAGCGGTTTTAATGCCATAAAATAACAAGGTGCTTCTTGTAGGATCATTATTTATTTATTTATTTAGTTATATTTGATGACTGGGAGTGTCTGACTGGAAGTAGGTCCATTTTCAGCGGAGGCCTGGGGAGAAAAGCTCCACAGTTAAAATAAACAGACAGTAGTTACATTGGATTACATAGTGATTAACAATTTATATAGCAATTACTTACAACATATTTACAGATGAAGAACATAGTACATCAGTAGACCACTAGAATCTTTATTTGTGAAGTACATAACAGACATTAACAAATGTTACAAGAAGAAGTTCCTGCTGTAAAATAAGTACTGGCTTATGAGTATCTGAGCTTGCTATAATCAAGGTAGTTAGTGGAGTGGAAAGAAAGGTAGTGTTTGGATGGGGTGGGTGATATTAGAGTGGGAGTTGCAAGGGCATAGCCAGCATGTTTTTAGGTGCGCTTTTAGTAAAGTTTTGAAGTGGGTGAATGATGGTATGGAGGTAATTGTGGGTGGGAGGGAGTTCCATAATTTGGCTATGGTGCAAGAGAATAGTGCTTCACCAGCAGAGTTATTGGCTTTAGTGATCTGCAAGTGATTTTTGTTGCTGGATCTTAGTGGCCTGGTGGTGCGATAGGGTTGGAGTAGATTTTGGAGGGATGGGACATTTAGTGGATGGTTTACTAGTTTGTGGGCGAGTGAGAGTTCATACCATTGAAGGAGGTGAGGGGGAGTTCAAGCCAGCCCAGTTCAGCAAGTGAGAGAGAGTGGTGATTACGGTAGGATGCCCCTGTGGCGAATTTGGCAATTTTGTTGTAGCAGGTCTCTAGCTTGTTTAGATTGCATTGCCTTAGGTTGGTATATACTGGAGAGGCATAAAGTAGGGTGGAGATAAGGTGGGAATTTGCTATTGAAATCTTTGCTGCTTTGGTGAGAAGTTGCTTATTTCTGTATGACGCTCCTAGTTTTTTGTGGACTTTATGGTCATGGATATGTGAATGTCAAATTTTAGTTTGCCTGTTTCCAATCCTAGCAATTTGGTGTGTTCAGTTGGGTATATAGTGGTGTTGTCTTTTGCTGTGATGTTAAAGTGAGAGTTGTTTTGAGTATGTTTGGTGGGTTGGAAGAAGAGTAGTTTAGTTTTGTTTGGGTTGAGTATTAATTGGGCATCGGATAACCAAGTTTCAACGGAGGAAAAGGCTTCCTGTGTGACTTTTTGCAGTTTGGGTAGGGACTGGGCTGAGCAGATGATGGTTGAGTCATCTGCGTATTGTATGAGTGTGCCATGTTTGGTGGCAGAGGCTAGATTATTGGTGAAAACAGAGAAGAGTAGGGGATCATAGGAGATTATTAGGCTCTCAACCCAGAGGTCATTTTAAGCCTAGCCATTTCAACCCAATGTAATACAGTAGAAGTACTAGTCAGTACCCAAGATTGCATTTAGTGATGACTGCCTATGTCCAGGACGGTTGTGGGTGTTATCCTTGTAAGAATTTATGATGCCCCATCCACTCATCCAGGTTCCTCTTGAACAGTGTCATAGAGGTGCTCTGTTCCACATGAATTGGTAGCCTGTTCCAAAGAAGTGGCATTCACTGAGAGATAAATCTGTCCCTCCAGCATGTCCTATTTAAGTCACAGGCCATGTTTAAGTCCCTGGAACAGGTAGCCCTAGACCCATTTGATTTACAGATATGCAGTAAGTTCATTAGGTTTGGGTCTTGGGTTGCTCTGTAGGCCAGGAGTAAGTCTCCCCTAGGAAATCTATACAATACAGAGTATAGTGACAGGGACATTAGTTGGTTCGTGAAAGGCACTTGCTGTGGAGGCCCTTGATCTTCTTTGTTAGAAACCTGTGAGGTCTCTGTAATTGATGCAAGTGCTTAATATGGTACTTACCAAATAGAACGTTGTACTCAGTTATGGGCCGGATAAGTGCTGAGTATAGGGGGATTATAATCTGTTTTGCTCTCGAGGTGATGCGTTTACTAATCAAGTGAGCTACTTGGAAAGCTTTCCTTACAACGGTAGACACGTGGTGGTCAAAGGTAACGTCGCGGCAACTTGTGATCCCAGGTCCCTTACCACTTCATGGGTACTTAGGGTCTTATTGTTGATTTGATAGTGTGAAGAGACATTGTGCCAAAGGAAATTATGTTGTCTTTCTTTATATTCATTTTGAGGCTGTGACTAATATACCATGCGTTGGTCTGTGTGAGACCCTCCTGGTGTATACTGACATCATTTGGGAATTCAGTGATTGCATCTAGTTTCAGTCATCTGCAAACTTGGTCAGCCACAGCCCTTTTGTTTTAATCTGAACTTCTGAGAAGTATATACCAAACAGTAGGTGGCCCAGCACTGACCCCGTGACACCCCAGTGGTAACAGGTCTGTTAGTTGATGTGGAGTCACCCACTTTGGTAGTGTGTGTCTGGTTTGTGAGCCAGTTGGCAACCCATCTTACAAAGAAGGATTTACATTCAGTTTGCTAAGTTTGTCTGTAATGCCTGAATGTGGGATGGTGTTGAAAGCCTTTTCCAAGTCGAGGTATGCTGTGTGCACAGATTTGCTCTCATCATTGGCCTTGATTACACTTTCACAGAAATCCAGCAGATTTAACAGGCAGGATCTGCCCATCTCGAAGCCAAATTGGGTAGGATCCATGGTCTGGAGGTCACCTATGTCTTTATTTGGGTCTACTTTTAGTCGAAGTTACATTACTTTGACTAACAATCGTAAGACCAGACTTCCGCGAAAGTACACTTCAGCTGATTCACCGAAGCACGATACAGTGGGAATAAGAAAATATATCCTTTCACCACTGTAGTGCGATCTCGAAGCTGGTATATTTAAGTAGAGGGGGTGTGGGTATTTAAGTAGAGGGGGTGTGGGGGGTGAAGGGGGGCTTGCCCCCCTGCAAAACAATGTTCTTTGTTTATATAAAATAAAAAAAACATGGTTTTGCAGGTGGGCAAGACCCCTGCACCCCGCTACTTAAATATACCAACTCCGAGATCGTACTACAGTGGGGAAAAGGATATATTTCCTTATCCCTACTGTATCGTGCTTCTGTGAATCGGCTTTCACTGAAGTGCACTTTCGTGGAAGTGTGGCCATATTTTTCTTGTTCGAAATAATGTAGTTTCGAACAAAAAAAGTAGATCCCTTAATGATACATTCCATGGCCTTACAGATAAGGCTGGTCAACCTTATAGGTCTGTAATTTCCTCGGGTCTGTTGCTAGGCCACCTTTATGGAGGGGAATAACTGTAGCTGTTCTCCATTCCACAGGAGCAAAGCCTGTGGTTAGGCTATGATTGAAAAGAGTAGTTAGTGGTGATAATTCATGATCTGTAGTAGTTAACTTCATTTGTTCATCAACCTGTGGGTATCGGATCCATATCGGATCTGAGCCGGCAGCTTCAAACAGCTAAGATCCGAGCTCCAAGCTCCTCCCCCTACCATCCCTCTCTGACCCCAGATCTCGTTTGCCGCGGTTGAATCAGCAGCTTTGAACGAGTTCCAGGCGTGGGAGTTAGTGGTTTTGTGAGGAAAATCTTATTATCTACCCTTTTTTTTTTTCCCCGTAATTAAATTACTGTTGTGTGTGTTGCTCCCTACTTAGAATTTTAGTTATAAAAATTAATTGTTTTATTTAGTCTAGTTTAATTTCCTCCCCGTGTGTGTGAAGGCATGTGTGTTGGGCCTTGTGTGTTTTTTAGTCAGACTATGTCTGAGGCCCCAAAAACCTTTTTCTCTAAATGCACCGAGTGTGGTCATAAGCTATCCCCAGTGGATGGCCACACTCTGTGTGTTATCTGCCTTGGGGTTGACCACCTCTCCTCAGGCTGCACTATTTGTGCAGCCTTCAACCCCAGCGCTCTAAAGGACAGGAGGTCGAAGTTGATTCTGGCGGGACTTCTGCCCCGGACTCGACTTGGACTTCCTCTCCCTCAGTGGCACCTGCCGCGGCAGTGCCTCCTTCTATCCCTGCTCCCCTGGTAGGGACTCATCCTCCTACCTTAGGCCATGAGGAGAGGGAAGCAAAGTGGGAGAGGAAGAAAGAGAGACATCACAAGTGGCGGGCCGAGTCTTCCTCCTCGGCTCCGCTGGCTAAACAGGCAGCCTCTCCCAGGGCTTCTGGGCCTTCTCCTTCCCGGCTCAATTCACCTCGTTTCTCCCCGGAGCCGGAGGAGGAGACCCAGTCGCCTTCGAGGGCATCGAGGCGGCACTCATGGCCCGCCTCGGTGGCCTCTTCTAGGTCCACCCGAAGCTTGTCCGATGCAGATATGGACCGGATGATGCGTAGGTTCCTAAAGGCCCAGCTGCAGATGGGAGTGCTCCTGCCTCCCCCCCCCCTCCGGGGGGGAGCTCGACCCCCCTTTTTCGCCCTGATTGCTCCTTGGTTCGAAGCCTTCGGATCCGAGTTGCTTGGGAGCCGAGGGTGGGTCGGCGCCTAGTACCTCGTACTTCGGCTCCGACCGCACCATCGAGTTTGTCAGGTCCCTTTTCGGATCTGAGCTGAGAGCTGAGCTTCAGATCTGGAGGTGTCAGTGTGTCTTCGGCTCTGTCTCGGTCGGAGCATACTGGCCCTTTGGATCCGATTGCTTCGGCGCCGGCTCCAATCCACACATCGGATCCGAGGGGACTGCTCTCTGATCCAAGAGAGAGCAGTTCTCCTTCAGCGTTCGATGTTGTGGAGAGGGTATTGTCGAGGGATTTGAGGCCCCAGGCTCCTCCTACGGTTCCACCCTGCACTCCCTCTGACGGGCCTACCTTCCATCACCCGGCCCCAGGGACAGCCTGCGCCTACGTCCCAGATGGTTCCCTTGGAGGAACAAGATGTGGTTGGTGAGGCCTCTTTGGACAGCCTCCCGAGGAGGTTCCTCACAAACGTAAGTGCAAGAGGAGGCACTTGGACTCACCTGAGTCATTGACGGAGGACACAGATTTAGAGGAAGGGGAAGGTTCCCCAAGGTCACCCCCCGAAGACGTCTCCTTCGGAGACATTATGGAAATGTTACGCATTAGAGGGGGGTGGTCTGCCCAAAAGCCTTCCTCGGATGAGTCTGTGTTTCTGGAGGTGTTTGACGCAGGCCCATCTACCTCTTGGGTGTCCCCTCCCGCCGATCCCCTGGTAGATCTGATCACTACCAGGACATGGAAGGAACAGGACACTGTGGAGCCCATTCCTAAGAGACCAGATAGAATCCTCAGGCCCTCCACTGATAGGACGGTTTGGAGCAAGGGTGCTCCTGTAGATGCCATGTTGGTGGCGGCCGCCACCAAGAAGGAACTAGCCCAGAAGAGTTCCTCTGTCCACCCTTCCGACAAGGAGTCTGGGATGATGGACCGCCTGGGGAAGCGGATGTTCGCTTCAGCTACCTTCTCCGTAAGGTCACTGAATTATATGGCACACGTGATATGACTCCAGCGGGATCTTATCAAGGAATACGCCGGGTCGCCCCCAGAGTCCATGTCGGCCGAGGATAAGAAGGTATTCTTAGCTCGAATGGCCACTCTTAAGTCCATTTCGAACACTTCTATGCGGCTCCTTTCCCATGCTATGGAAGGAGCCGCTAGAGCTAGCAGAGCGGGCATAGTCTTACAGAGACATGCTTGGCTCCGCCTTTGCGATTTTGCGGAACCCTTCAAGGCGTCCTTCGCGAATGCCCCATTTGACGGTTCTTCGCTATTTGGCAAGAACGTCTGCGACACGCTGGTCCAGAGCGAGAAAGACTGGAAGACGTCTGCCGTCGGAGTCCACTTCTCAGCTCCCCAGAGGTCCTTCTCCAGGAGCCAAAGGGGACAAAAGAAGATGTGGTTCCGGAAGTCTCAACAGTCCCGTTTTGCTCCGGACCCCTCGTCCTTCAGAGGCAGAGGAGGACAGGGTGGACGCCGGCCCAGAGGTAGAGGAGGACCGAAGAATTTCGGGTCAAGAGAACCTTTTTTGGATCTGCCCGCGCAGCAGTGCTGAAGGATTGCCCGACTGTTCCACTCTGGAGGCAGTCGGGGGGTGCTTCTCAAGGCACCTAGCAGTTTGGGAGTCCATCACAACAGATCGCTGGGTGCTTCTAATCATATCCAGAGGTTACTAAATTCCCTTTCTGTATCCCCCTCCCAGACCCCGGAGCCTCCCCGATGTCCCACCCAATCAAAGGGAGGCAGCAGCTGCAGAAATAAGTCAGCTGCTAGAAAAAAGAGCGATCCAGCACGTCCCCCGAGACCAATCTGGATCGGGCTTTTACTCCAGGTTCTTTCTGGTGCCAGAAAAGACGGGGGACCCAAGGCCAATCCTCGACCTGTCTCTTCTGAACCTGTCAGTGGCCAAAGAGAAGTTCCGGATGGTCACCATTCAATCCATTCTCCCACTCTTACAGGAGAACGACTGGATGTGCTCGATAGACCTCAAGGATGCATACTACCACATTTTGATGGACAGACGATCCAGAAAGTTTCTCCACTTCCGGCTAGGAGCCAGCCACTACCAGTTCAGGGCCCTTCCCTTTGGTCTCACCACAGCCCCCAGGGTGTTCACCAAAGTTTTGGCAGTTGTAGCAGCCCACCTGAGACTCCAGGGGATACAGGTCTTCCCGTACCTGGATGACTGGCTCCTGACCGCCCCCACCAGGCATCTACTATGTTCAGCCAGAAATTACTTCCTTCACTTAGCCTCCCGGCTGGGAATCAATCAACCTCAAGAAATCTTCCTTTCAACCAACACAGATCTTGGACTTCATAGGAGCCAGGTTAGACACAAACCTATTGAGAGTCTTCTTGACTCCGGACCGGCTTCGAACTCTGAAGCTCCACGTACTGGCCCTTCTACAATCCTCTGCTCCTCCAGCGGAATTGGTTCTGAGGGCTCTAGGTTCCATGGTGGCAACAATCAATCTGCTACCTTTAGCGAGCTTGAACATGAGGATACTTCAGTGGACCCTGCAGGTTCAATGGTCCATCCTGCAACATCCACTGAATTCTCCCATTTCCCTCAGCAGGGTTTGCAGGAAATCCCTGCTCTGGTGGATCCAGTCCCCGGACCTCCAGAAAGGGCGTCCCTTTTCTATGTCCCCTCCTCTAGCCACGGTGACCACGGATGCTTCTCGCCTAGGGTGGGGGGGGGCACTGTATGGGCAGAACCGTCCAAGGCACGTGGACCCATTCAGAGACCTTGTTGCATATCAATGTCCTAGAGATGACAGCAGTGCTTTTGGCGTTGCAAGCACTCCAGGCCCTTCTTCCCTTAGGGACAGTTGCAATTCAGACAGACAACATGTCAGTGGTTTGGTATATCAACCAACAGGGGGGAACCAGATCCTACCCACTTTGACGAGAGGCCATGAGAGTTTAGGAATGGGTGATCTCCAACCGCTTTCTCATAGCGACGCACATTCTGGGTCGATCAAACATTTTGGCAGACAGGCTGAGTCGAACCATCCTCTCACCATACGAGTGGTCTCTGAACCCCAGAATAGCGAAGCAAATCTTCTTCAAGTGGAGTCAACCTTGCTGTTATCTCTTCGCATCTCCTTCAAACACAAAGTGCAGCGACTACTTCGCTCTAATTCCCCCATCAGGGGAATCCCCCAGAGACACTCTGGTGTGCATGTTTGGCCATCCGGTCTACTTTATGCTTATCCCCCTCTTCCCCTAATGCTAAAATTCTTGCAGAAAGCCCGTCGGTTGGGGAGCAGAGTCATCCTCGTAGCCCCATTCTGGCCTCGTCAAACATGGTTCCCATGCCTATGGTCTCATCTGGTGAATCCTCCATGGATTCTAGATTCCACCCCAGATCTGATCTCTCACCCACTAGGATTATCAACCCCGAATCTAAACAACCTCAAGCTCACAGCTTGGTTGATCCAGTTCCAGTAATGGCTAGGACTCCCGGTATCTCGTCCCCTGTTAAGGCTATTTTAGTAGCCGCTCATAAACCTTCTACGAGAAAGGTTTATAACAGCAAATGGAAACACTTTACAATCTGGGCAGAGCATAGAAAATTGGATCCCTTTACAGCTCCGATACCAGCAGTGTTAGAATTTTTGTCAACTTTATTCGACCAAGGTGCTAGCTCTTCTACGGTCAAAGTCCAATTAGCCACTATTTCCCATTATCATGTGGGAAGTGATCTCGGTTCCTTAGCCTCTTCCAAATTATGTAAGACTTTCTTAAAAGGCACCTTCCTCTTGAGGCCTCCGGTTAAAGACGCAGTCCCTCCATGGGATTTAACCCTTGTTCTCCAGTCTCTGACGGCCCCTCCATTTGAACCTGCAGCTTCGGTGGATCTAAAATATTTATCTTGGAAGACTGCTTTTCTCATCGCTATCACTTCGGCTAGAAGGGTTTCGGAGCTTCAAGCCCTCTGCGCCAAACCTCCTTACTTGGTCTTCCATAAAGATAACGTTTCCCTCAGGACCAGTCCCTCCTTTCTACCCAAAGTTGCTTCTGAGCCCAATATCAATCAATCTATTAATTTACCAGTTTTCTTTCCAAATTATCAAAGCAGGGATGAATACAAACTACATTCTCTGGACGTACACAGGCAATTGAGATTCTACTTGCACAGGACCGCTGAACATAGGAAATCTGAGCAACTCTTTGTATCCTTTGCTAAATCCTCTTTGGGCAAGCCAGTATCAAAAGTTACATTGTCCAGATGGATTTCCCAATGTATACTTCTGGCATATAAGAGTTCTGGCCGGCCTGAACCTGAAGGAGTCCATGATCATTCTACCCGATTGATTTCTACTTCTGCTGTCTTTTGCTCCAGTGTGTCCTTGGATGACATTTGTTCAGCAGCCACTTGGGCTTCGTCCCATACTTTCATTAACCATTACAAGTTGGATATAATTTCCAGAGGGAGAGCATCCTTCGGCTCTGCAGTGCTCCGTAATGTCCTTCCATGAGGACCTCCCAAGTTTGGGTAGCTGGGGACTCTGTCCCACAGGTTGATGAACAAATTAAGTTAACTACTTCAGATAAAGAAGTTATGTACTCACCATAACGTTCCATCTGAGTAGGTAAACTTCATTTGTCAGCAACCAATGCCCCCTCCATCTCCCTAACCTATAGTGCGTCCTAGAAGGATTCCTTGTCCTTTTCTCCGGAAAACACCAGGTTAGGATGTGCAGGTGATCCTTGTTTTGTAATGTTCTGTGTTACTACAGCAAACTCGATCTGAGGTCAGAGAGGGATGGCAGGGGATTATGGGTAGGGGAAGGAGCTTGAAGCTCAGATCTTAGCTGTTTGAAGCTGCCGGCTTGGATCCGATATGGATCCGATACCCACAGGTTGCTGACAAATGAAGTTTACCTACTCAGATGGAACGTTATGGTGAGTTCATAACTTCTTTTTTTAGACTGTTTAGAATACAGCCTGGGATGTCATCTGGTCCCATAGAGGCCGTGTTATTTGCCTTGGACAGGGCTTTGAGGACGTGGGGGGAGTTTGGGGGAGGGTTTGTTTCAAGTTAGGAGGGGATAAGGGAGTGAAATTTTTGCCAAACCTATCCACTAGCAGGTTCACTATCTCTGTGGGGTCAGTTTGTGTGATACCGTTGGCCACCAGCTCTGCACATGCTTGGGTCCTACCCTGTAGGTTACATACACAGCTGTAAAAAGCCTTATGGTTATTCTTGGCGGCGCTTGCTAAGTTTCTCTCAAAGGAGCTCTTGGAGAATTTGACAAGTTGTCTTATTTGCCTGTTCAGGCTGAGGATAATGATTTTCCATTGTTGGGTTTTTGTCTTTGTTTTCTTGGACAGCAACTTTTTGATTTAATGTAGAATTTGTTGATGCTAAAAGTCTACTATGGCAGCTTGACTTTACTTGGGGCTCTGGCTTTGATTCTGTCTGGTACAGCTGAGTTTATATACTTATGTAAGTGATAGGAGTAGTTACCACTTTCAGCTTGGAGTGGGGCTTGGAATGCGTTAACAAGTTCACCTAGGAGGGTATAGTTTGCCTTGGTGAAGTTTTGTAGTCTGATTTCAACCTTTGTGAGTTCTGGTGTTAGTGCTCGTTCGAAGATGACTGATTTGTGGTCAATTTTAACAAATGAGGTCCAAGAGTTGCAGCAGAGCACCTGTTTCACATGTTGGTGAGCACCAGATTTAGAATGTCTGTTCCTCCTGTCATGTTATGGACAATTTGCTCCAAGGCATTTGAATTCACAAATTCAAGGAACTTTTGTACCGAGTATGGGCTAGAGTATGTTTCCCAGTTGATGGTGGGATAATTGAAATCCCCCATAACTAGTGTGTTCAGTAAAATTTGGATCATCTTCAGTCTGGTTAAGTAGGCTTCATTTATGTAATGACCCATGGAGGGGGATCTATAACTGGCAAGGACTTGAGTGGGGTCTTACCCATCATAACTTCATGGAGTTGTCCAGTCTAAATAGATAGAAGGTGAATTTATTTCTAATATAGATTGAAAAACCACCTTCTTTGGTTTTCACACATTATTTTGCGGTCTAAAGGTGTGGACGGCGTTGTAGCCTTGCAGGACGGGGGGTACTCTCTGAGGCCTTAAACCAGACTTTCGTGACTGCACAGACATCTACATCTTCTAGTGATAGAAGTGCTTCCAGGGAGTGCAGTTTTTGGTTTAAGCTCCTAGCATTTAGCAGCATGACCATTATTTTGTTCTGATTGGTTAATTTCACATCGGTAATGTTTTCACGACCTTGCCTAAAAGGCACTATGGGTAGGCAGGAGCCTTTGCCAGCAGCCAAAAGCCTAGGGGTGCCAGGTGAAACTGTCTCTGGGAAAGCAGCGAGGTTTGTTGACCATTGTAAAATTTTAATATTTTTCCACAAAATGGCTGACCTATTAATGTCATCCTGCATTAGAGCTATCTCGTTGCCTTCCCAGAATATATTTTAAGTCTCCTTTATATTAGTCATGCTAGATATAAGGAAGTATTGATGCAAGAGTGAGTTACAGGCATTTTAAACACTTTCTGTAACAGGACTGCTTGCATTTTTTTTTCCTGAGTGACCATCGTACATTTCTCTCAGAGCCTGTTATAAGTAATTTAGAACAAATTTCTAGCTCTAGAGTAAGAAAGCAGCTACATTCCAGTATTTTTTTTAAGGATAGTCCATTTGTAGTCCTTTGCTGTGAGAACTTAGCTAGCATTGTAATCAACTATTCAAAGAACTTGTTCTGCTACTAACCAGACCAGTGTCTGCAGCAGGAGGAAAGTTTTTGTTGTAGTTGTTAACCTGAATGTTGGAGAAATGTGCTTGCTGTTTTTGCTCAGACTTATTTTCAAGCACAGTATAAAGGAGTATAACTATCTGTTGTTTGATTTGTTTTAGATTTTTTTCAACTGAGACACAAATTGCCTTCACACATTACATTTTCTCACTTCTGTTACACTGCTATCCCTTGATTTATATTGCAGTATGCTGACCACTTAATCAGAACCATTATGCTTCAGCATGATATCAATAGATGTCCTTTCCATATCACTATTGCAGTATTCTTTACAAAAGGGGTTCCCTGAGAGTATACCAAAGCCTTAGGTTTCTATAGACATTATCCATCACACGTATGCTCTCTGCACAAGGCGTAGGGCATAAAGGTGATGTACGGACATACATACTCCAGAACATTTTGCTGCCAGTCCAAGCTCCATCATTGATCATCGGTCTGAACTCTTCTGTGCTCAATGTCGCTCAAAAGAAAAACACAAAAATCCAAGCATATTTCCCTTGCTGTTAAAGTTCCCCAGCATGAACAGTAGGATTTTACCGAAGAGTCCTTTAATGCATTGATGGCCATAAAGCCACCGCAAGGAGTTTCTGTGCCTTCTCCCTCTTGGTCATCTACCCCACTCAAGGCCTAGAGAGCAGGACTCCTCTGAAGAGGATTTGGATTACCTTAGTATCTGCATCTTCTCTTGGCTGCTGTGAGCCCCTGGTTATAGTGAATCTATTGCTCTCCTTCTCTCTGTCCCAAAGTTCCAAGCTCCTCAACCTTGCATATCCTGAACTAGGAAGCTAATCACACTGCTTGAAGTAAAGGAACCCAGTAATAATCTCCTACTGCCTCATCTAACTACCTCATATCTCTATACCTTTCCAAGAAAGGAAGTCAGAAAGTATGTAATTTTTCCTACAAACCTGGCTACTAGTAGTCTATTGTAACTACTACTTTCCAGCAGACTAAGGTACACTTCCAAACCTAGGTTAGCCAGCAGCCATATCCCCCTCTCTGCCCTCTGTCACCTCTCTCTCTGTACAATTTCTATTGTATTGCCTGCAATTCTGTGTCTCCCCTATCCCAATTAAGGTATTCCTCCTATATACAGTGTTTTTCTTTCCAGACATATAGGATTTTCAAGCATATAATTTTCCTACCACCTCCATAAGCCTATTCCCTCTACCCAGACCTTTCCCCTCTCATTTCTACTATCATTTCCCATAGTAAACTGTTTTGTCTCTTACTACCTCCACTATAGCATCTCTTGACTCTCTCCAGACCGGTAAACTAATCTCTCCCTCTAGAATTAAGTATTTCACTGACTTTTTTTTCTCTATGCCAAACACTTTTCTTGATGTTCTTCGTCTTCCATTGCTGCAGTCCTGACTATTGGGGTATAGTCCGCGTCCCAGTCGGCCCGAATACCAGAGTATAAGGCTGACGTCGGTCAGGGCGCATTAGACTGGCCAGTGCGTCAGGGTACTAATGCGCATGACCGACGTCATATCCTCAGTCTTTTTTGCCGCATGGTCCGATGCAGAAGCAATTTTGCGAGTGCAGGTTGGCGTACTGAAATATTTCCGAAACCGGAGTTTCAGACCGAAACAGAGTTGGCTAAGTACCCCGTTGGGGAACATTTTGGTTTTTTCTTGCCTCAGTATTTTACCGGATGTCAGAAAAAGTGAATAACTGTATTTCTTGTGGGAAACAGATACCTCATAGGGATTATCATACCTTGTGTATACCTTGTTTAGGGCCTGAGCACGGCGTTGTTGGTTGCGCTCTTGTGCTAGGTTTAACAAACGCACTATTAAGAGGAGGTTAGACTGTGCCAGGTTAGTGTTTGGGAAGCGTTGCAATTATACAATGCCGTCGGATGCTCCGGCCCGCTTCCTCAAGAAGCGCAAGGATAAAACAGTGAAGCCTAGGGTTGAGGAACCGGCAGTCCCGGACGTCGGTTCTTTGGAAGGCTCAGTGGAGCCGGAGGTTTTGCCAGGAGTTTCCATGGAGTCCCAGGCAGAAACTATACTCTTACAGGATGTGCCTTCTCAGGAGGTAGGCCAGGCTGAGGGGCTTCTCAGGTGACTGTTCTTCCCTCTCTTCCCAAGGTAGTTAGGGCCTCTCCTTCTGTTACCAAAACTTCTATGAGAGGTAGGCCTACTTCAGCTTCAGTGGGGGCTTCTCCTACCATTTCAGGTTCTGTACCTAAGAAACATATGCTTAAGATGGCAGAGGATTTGATTACTATGATTAGGGGTTCTATGCCCCCGCCTGATAAGAGGCCTAAGGTGGAATCTGAGTTTGAGAGTTTTGAACAGTGTTCTGAGGCTTCAGAATCTTCTGTGGAAGATTTGCAGGAGTATCCTACCTATTCTGATTCTGATGTGGATGATTCCACTCCTACAGCGTCTCCACCTGAGGATTTCTCATTTTCAGAGACTTTGCATTCCATGAGGGAGCACTTTAAATGGGAAGGCCAGGATTACTCTGACTCCAGGAAAAGGCTTAGGGAGTTCTTGTTTTTACCCCAGCATAGGCCTTTAGCTATTCCTCCTGTGTTGAATGTGGTGGAAGATGTTTTTGCAGAGGCTTCCCTGAACCCTGACTCTTTGCCTCCTGCTCCTGTTAAGCCTGATAGGTATTATAGGGTGCCCGAAGCTCATAAATATTTGTTTAAGAGTCCTACCACCGACCCAGAAACTATTTCCCAGGGGCCTAAGGGTGTAAAAGCTTCTGTGGTTAAAAATCCTGTCCCCACTGATAAAGAGGCGAGGGCTTTGGATAGGTGGGGAAAGAAAGTGTATACTTCCACTCTAGCCATGAGAGCTTTGAATTGTCAGTTTCACATGTTAAAATATCAGAATTACCTTCTTTCACAATTGAAATCTAAGGTGGATGCTTTGAAAGGTATTGAGTGTAAAGAGTTGCTGGATTTGGTTCATGTGTCCGAACAAGTGGGTAAGCATTCTTTGCAATGTGGTTTTGATGCTGTACAGGCCTCCTCGAGGGTGGCTGCTACCAGCTCTGTTCTTCAGGCATGCCTGGTTGAAGGATCAGAATTTAGCTGAGCATGTTAAGACAAGGATTTTGGATGCTCCTTTACAGTCTGATGTGTTGTTTGGTTCGCCTGTGGAAGCTGTTTTAAAGAAAATGGAGGACAAAGCTAAGTCTATGCAAACTGTTAAAGATTTTTGCAGGTGCAGCCACCAAGTTTAGTAGAAATTGGCCTGCTAAGGGGTGGACGTATCCTGCTTATGATTCTCAGTCTAGGGGTAGGTCTAGGCGGTGGGGCAGGGCTCAAAGTTCTTTTAGGCCTAGAACAGGGAGTTCACCTGCTCAGACTTCTGGTGAGGGCAGGGGTCAGTCCTTTCGTAAACAGACCCAATGACCTGTTTCTTCAGCTGCCAGCGATTCCGTCTGGCAGCTCCTTTGGGGAAGACTGTCTCTTTTCAAAGAAAATTGGGATTTAATTACTCAAGACAAATGGGTGTTGGATATCATTCACCACGGTTACAGATTTTATTTCCATACAATGCCCCCTTTCAAAGGCATGCCAGACGTTCCTCCTCTACAAAGAAAAGAGGCTCACAAGCAAGTTTTACAGTTACTTCACATAGGGGCCATTCAGCCAGTCCCTGTGTCAGAGAGGGGCCTAGGATTTTATTCTCGCCTGTTCCTTGTACCAAAGAAGGGGAACACGTGGAGACCAATTTTGGATTTATCTCTCCTCAACACGTTTTTGGACATTCCCCAGTTCCAGATGGTGGCGGTACAACAGCTTTTACCTCTGCTGGGCAAAGATCACTGGATGGTAACTTTAGATCTCAAGGAAGCTTACCTTCATGTGCCTATAAGGCTAAGTTGCAGAAAGTATCTGCGGTTTCGAGCTGGAAATTCTCATTATCAGTTCTCTGCATTGCCCTTTGGCTTATCTACTGCCCAGAGTATTCACAAAGGTTCTGGCTCCAGTGATAGCTTACTTCAGGCTTCAAGGAATTCAAATCTATCCTTACTTGGGCGACTGCCTGATTCTGGCTCAAGAAAAGGAAGACCTTCTACAGCATCTGGAATATGTTATAGCAGTGCTAAGATGCCTAGGGTATTCTGTGAACGAAATAAAGTCCAGTCTAGTACCCTCTCAAGACATGTGCTTTCTGGGTGTAAGACTGAATACAGCAGCCCAGATGGCCTTTTAACCCCGGACAAACAAAAGAGTCTGTCACTTTACTTCCATCAACTATCTCATCAGTCCGTGCTGACTGCAAGGACAGTCCTTCAAGCATTAGGGTTCATGGCATCTTGTATTCTGGTGCTTCCCAATGCCAAACTGCATATGAGGAAGCTACAATGGTATCTCAAAATGTATGGACACAGCACTGCCAGGATTTGGACACTGTCATTCAAATAATACCTTGCATTCAAAAGGAATTTTTGTGGTGGGCTCAGGAATGTCACCTAAACAAGGGACTCTCTGTGACCCGGCCAGAGGCAAGTCAGATTCTAACGACAGATGCCTCGGACATTGCTTGGGAGCTCATCTAAATGGAAAGTGGATACAAGACAAGTGGCCTGCCAGACTACAGCATCTACATATCAACATGAAGGAGATGTTAGCAGTCCAGTTTGCATTAATGGCTTTCAAGGAGTTACTTCTTCCAGGGCAGGTGTTGATTCTAACAGACAACACAACTGTCATGTGGTACATCAACAAGCAAGGGGAACACATTCTTATCCTCTATGCAGGCAAGCAATGATTTTATGGGAGACTGCGCTAAGCTTGCAACTAACTCTTCAGGCAAGGTTTCTGCCAGGAGCACAGAACTCCTTAGCAGATGTGTTAAGCAGACAAATCATGGATCCCCACAGTGGAAACTGGATCTTCATGTATTTCAGAAACTGACAGTGTCATGGGGAACTCCAGACATAGATCTGTTCGCTTCTCCACTAAACCACCAGCTGCCAAAGTATTGCACAAAGGGGTTTCATCACACAGCTTGGAAAGTGGATGCTCTGTCTTTCAGTTGGAAAAACCTTCATGTGTATGCCTTTCCACCTCTACCGCTTCTTCCAAAGGTACTATTAAAGGTCAGACAAGACAGGCCAAGGATGATTTTGATAGCTCCAGATTGGCCTCGGCAACACTGGTACCCACTTCTACGAGTCTGGTAAAGAAGCCTCCATGGCCTTTACCTCTGATTCCTCATCTGTTATCTCAGAAGGACGGTCATCTGCTCAATGTCAAGCTTCAATCTCTTCATCTCACAGCCTGGCATATTCTGTGTTGAAACACAGCAGGTCTCAACTTCCTCAACAAGTTTTAAATGTGATTATGGAAGCTAGAAGGCCTAGTACTAGGAGTGTACGCAGAAAAATGGAAGAGATTTTTATTTTGGAGTACAGCAAAGAATTTGGAGATTTCAGAGCCTAATTTGAGTGTGGTTCTTCAATATCTTACTGAATTATTGGACAAAGGTTTGTCCTTCTCTTCCATAAAGATTCATGCTGCAGCAATTTCAGCTCACTATGATTGTGACCCACCTTTGTTTTCGCATCCTTTGTTCAAGCAGTTTCTTAGAGGGGCAAAGAATATAAGACCCCACGTAGAGCTCCTACTCCTGCTTGGGATCTCAATTTTGTGTTGGAAAAACTTACTCTACAACCTTTTGAGCCTGCAGCTACTGCTGAATTGAAATATTTGTCATGGAAGACTGCTTTTCTGTTGGCTATTACTTCTGCAAGAAGGGTGTCTGAGTTGCAGGCCCTTATGGCAGTAGAGCCCTTTTGATTTTCCATAAGGACAGGGTATCATTTAATCCTTCCTTTATGCCTAAGGTGGTTTCTAGTGTGGCTTTAAACCAAACTATTCATTTGCCTACGTTTTTGCAGATCCTCAAAATAAAGGGGAAAAGATTTTGCACACTTTAGATGTACACAGGCAATTGCGTTATTATTTGAGCAGGACTAAGAATTTTAGGCAGTCTCAGCAGTTACTTGTTTCTTTTGCTTTGAGTTCACAGGGCAAGCCTGTGTCAAAACAAACTATTTCTAGGTGGATTGGCTTTTGCATTGCATTTTGTTATTCCCATCATGGCAAGGAGATTCCAGCTGGGATTAGGCCTCATTCCACTAGGGCTACTGCCACTTCAACAGCATTTCTAAGGGGGGTGGCAACTAAGGATATTCTGGAAGCAGCTACTTGGAGTTCAGTGCATACTTTCTCTAGGCATTATCACCTTCCTATATACTCTAAGACTAGGGCTGGTTTTGCCACAGCTGTTTTACAAGGCATGTTGTCAGCTCCTGCTGCTTTATAATTTGCCAGCCTCCCTTACCTCTGCTTTGGGATTCTACCCAATAGTCAGGACTGCAGCAATGGAAGGCGAAGAACATAGTACAGTTTTGTACCTACCATAAATGTAGATGTTCGAGGATTCCATTGCTGCAGTCTCCCTCCTTCCCTCTGTGTTTAGGGGTGGTTGTGTAGGTGAGTTTACATGCTTATATTTTATATATATATATATATATATTGTTGTATATATTATACATGTTTTTGGTGCAGGTTGTTTTGGGACTTGTCTTTTTGGGTCTTCTGACATCTGGGGCAAGAAAAGACTGAGGATATGACGTCGGTCATGCGCATTAGTACCCTGACGTACTGACGTCAGTCTAATGCGCCCTGACGCCAGCCTTATACTCTGGTATTCGGGCCGACTGGGACGCGGACTATACCCCAATAGTCAGGACTGCAGCAATGGAATCCTCGAACATCTACATTTATGGTAGGTACAAAACTGTACTTTTCTACCCGCTCCGTTCGCCCTGCGGGCTCACTCCGCTTGCCTACCCTACCCTACCCCCAAATCTCACCCACCCCCAGTGCACCTGACTTTATACTTCCCTAGCCACACCCTCAACCCTAATCTACCAATTACCTCTCTTCACAACTCTATATCAATTAACAAACTTTGGCTCCTTTTTGGTTAGCCTTACCTTTCCACACCCACCTTGTCCCTCAAACCCTCCACACATCACAACTAGTCTTCAGTTTTTTTCTTCCAATTAGCCTAACCTCCACCACCCTACACCTCTAACTATGTATAACCATTGTAGGCCTATTCACCTTAACATTCTTTTCTCATCCATTGGGCTCACCTCATTACTTGTATCTCATTGCCTAACTTCCTATGAATCCCCAGCTTTTGCTACATTTCTTCACCTCCCAAGACAAACAAGCCCTCTCTCTCCCATCACCTCCCTCACGCACTGTAACATAACATCCTGTTCATCCTTCATTCTATCACACTTTCATAGACTAACCCATATTAAATATCTCCAAATGAAAAAAGGACACCTTTCTCTCTGTAAAATGTTCAAACTAATATGTAACCCTCAAAACTGCTTACTACTACACGGTGATAACCACCCAAACCCCGGTCCTAACTTCACCACCCCAAATACTCTTTCAGCCCCTACTACCACTCCCCTCAATGTCCCAAAATGCCTAAACTCTCTACTTATAAGTCACCTCAATAAAAAAAAGTGTTAATAAAATTACCCAGCTACATGCCCTATTAGACATCTATTCCTTTGACATCTTCTGCCTTAATGAAACATGGCTTAAACCTACAACTAAAGACAATGACATTGTCCCTCCAGGCTATAACATTCTCAGACTAGACCATCTAAATAAAAAGGAGGTGGAGTAGCAATACTGTTCAAATCTGAACTGAAGGTCACATCATTAGATTTACATCCTCCACTACCTAACTACACAGAAATTTTAATCTCGAAGCTCCAAATTAATGCTAAGAAATCAATATACATTATCTGCTTTTACATTCCCCCCTGGGAACAATATCAGTATTCTTGAAAATACACTAAGCTGGCTTTCCATGTCCCTACCACAAGAAACCATACTCCTTGGTGACTTTAATATTGATTGGAATAGCTGTACCTCTGCCAGTCCAACTACGCATATAAACCTCTTTGGCTTCCACCAAACCATTACCTTCCCTACCAGAACGCACAAGCCTAGCAAAAAACAAACTACCTTAGATTGGATACTAGTAAATAATGACCCCCATACTTATCAAATAGGTATACTTCCCGACAATATTAGTGACCATTCTCTTACTTACATCTCTAGGCAAAAGACTCACATTCATAATCTAATGGCTTTTAGAACTACCAGAAACAAAAAATATTTCAACCCAAGTAATTTTCAAGCTGAGCTCAAAGCTTGCATTTGGTCTCCCCTAAAATACCTACCTCTTGACGAAGCCGTTTCATACTTTCAACAAAAATTTTTGCAGATCCTTAAGCACCATGCTCCCACTTGTACTGTTAGAACAAAAAATAAACCAGCCCCCTGGCTGTCTAAGGACACAAGGCTAAAGATTCGATTAAGAAACAAACTCTGGTCCAAATGGATAAAAACTAAAAACCCAGTTAATCACCTACATTTTAGACAAATTCGTAATACCACTAAAAAATCCATAATCCTTGACAAAAAAAATACTACCTCAAAATCCAACAGAACCAACAAAACAATCCTCAAAAGTTCTGGTCAGGTATCAACAAATTACTCTACCCAGGACAGTCCAAAACACTTACCCCCTCTAACCTAAGCCAAACCTCTTCCAACCAAATTGCCGACACCTTTAACAAATGTTTCTCTGAAACAGTCCAGTCACTAGCAACTACCTTACCACGACTAAATTTCCCTCACTAACCAACTTGCCCCAGTCTCTTAACCTTCAACCTCTTCCAACATCTTTAATACACTCCTTGCTTCTTAAACTTAAACCATGTACACCATCAGCTGACCTTCTCCCAGCTGAATACCTGCAAATTGCAGCTGGTGTACTTGCCTACCCTATTTCTATCCTAATAAACAGAACTATCTGTGAATCTTATGTCCCATCCATCTGGAAAGTCCCCTATATCATCCCTCTGCATAAGGGAGGTACCTCAAATGAATTATCAAACTTCTGCCCAATAGCCCTTCTCTCTCCCTTTGCAAAAATTATGGAGAGATGTATCCACCGGCAATTACTTCAGTACCTCCTACAAAACAACCTACTCGTTGACTGCCAGCACGGTTTCAGGCCACACCATAGTACTACAACAGCTCTTCTATCCTTTACAGACTGCATTAATAAAAACAGGAATACTAACCTTCTAGCTTCTGCACTCTTCTTAGACCTCTCAAAGGCCTTTGATATGGTTAACCGCCAACTATTGATAGGTATACTTGAATCACTCTCCCTTGATCATCAACTAGTAAAATGGTTCCAATCCTATCTTGAAAACAGAAAACAAGCTGTCCTGTGAGAAAACCATCCATCTTCTCAGCTTCCTATCACCCTTGGTGTCAGTCAAGGATCCATTCTTGGACCTCTCCTTTTCAAAATTTTCATTAATGATCTAAAAACCTCCCTTCCCCAAACTACATGCATACAATATGCAGCTGATTCGACTCTGATATGTGCCGCATCCTCCCCTGCAAAATTACATACTAACACACAAACAGTCTTTACTCTAGTTGAAAACTGGTTCCATCAAAGATGTCTCCTCCTGAACCCAAAAAAAACTAAATTACTACTATTTACTCCCACACACAAGTCCCCCTCTATCAATTTCATAGTGAAATCAAGCAATGACACAGAAATAGCCCCTGAAACCACCACTAAACTCCTCGATGTAATAATAGACAACCATCTCAACTTTGACACACATTAACTCAACTATTAAATCAATAAATAGAAAACTTGGATTCCTCTATAGAATCAGACCATTTCTTAGAGTCAGCAAAGATCTCTATTGCCCAAACGCACATTTCCACCCTACCCTACGCCTCCCCTATGTATACGAATCTATCCAAAAGCAACCTAAATAAACTAGCAAACGCCTACAACAACATAGCCAAATTTGCCACCGGCACCCCTTTCCGTACTCACCACTGCCTTAATCTTAAACTTCTAGGATGGCTGGAAGTACAAAACCAACTAGTTTACCAGCAACTCATTTTTATTCACAATATTTTACATCATCCTACAAATACTCCCGTACTATGTAGCCTAATTAATTCTTATAAAAAAACCTTCCTTCCCTAAGATCTGCTAAAAAGCTACAAGTTGCCACCACTATATCCATTAACAAATCTGGGGACTGCCTACTCTCAAATGCAGTTGGCAATACTTGGAACAAACTTCCAACTGAAATAACATCCCTTACTTCCACCAACCTTTTCAAGAAACAATTGAAAAACATCATTAAAACCCAGTGGCTTTGCCCCTGCTCCAAGCCTGACTGATACTTTTCTCCTTTTTTCTGTTCTGACTCCCTAACTGAATTCTTTTTGCTGAGACTTCTCTACCTTCTATATATGATGTGATTAAACATTTTTTCTCTCTTATTGTTGTAACTCCCTACTGTGCTGTGTGAATTTTTATGTACATTAAATATCTTTTTGTTTATATATATATATATATATATATATATATATATATATATATATATATATTTTTTTTTTTTTATTATTTATATAAACTGAACAAGAACAATTTTATTTTATTTTTTCCTAAATGGGAGAAAAAATTAAAAGTTTGCTTTTGCTATAATTTCTGCCAATCAATTGTATACTTATGTAATTATTTTGTATTTCCACTTTTCTTGTGGACTATGTAATTATTTTGTATTTCTACTGTTCTTGAGGACTATTTGTATAAATTTTTTTCTTTTTTATTGTCTCTGAGCTTTTCTCCTCAGGCCTCTACTGAAAATGGACATATATCCAGTTAGACTAGCCCGATCAACAAATGTAAAATAAATAATTATCAGGAAGAATCTTTGGCATATTCTTCTTAAATCCCTTCTCCCCTGGATTATGGCTCTGAGGTGTAGGATTGTATAAGCCCTGATTCTCCCCTGAAAGAGCTCTCCTTTAGTGATACCATTTCTCGCATGATGGAATATTTTAAATGGGATTGTTCTCGGGTTTCTGACATTCAAAAGAGGTATTATGAGCTCCTCCAGATGGAGTGCCCTAAGCCCTTTGCTGTCCCTCCAGTCTTGGATAAAATATGGGCAAACCACCATAGAAGAACAAATAAAATGAACAGTAAAACTTTATTCCGACAGACAATCAAATTCTCAGGTACAGGGCAAGCGCTTTCGGCTTAAACTCTTCTTCAGATCCTAAGGATATTGGTCCTGAGATCTCTTTTTTAAAAAACTATAAACCGATCAAAACGGAAGAAATCCAATCCAAAAGATTTGTTTCACTTATGGCTGAAAAATCCAATTAAAAACAGTGCTCTTTATCCACTTTCCTTTGTCGTCCAGTCCTAGTTACCAAAACCCTCAAGCTTTATCTTTTCCACCTGTCAAAGGCAGTAAATTTTTCTTTCTATTTTGAGTCTCCTCGTATCAAGTGGCAGACTATGCACTCCAATTAAAACAATTCTACGTAGTCTTCATGGCCAGTCTTAGAATTTCTAGACTTCCTGGTTTTGTCACATGCAGACAACAAGAATAAATACCTTGAACAGATATTTTAAGCCAATACCTTGTTTTCACTGAACAAACATGAATTTCATATGTACTTTCAGATACTTTTGGCAAGCTCATAACTTTAACATGCGTTACTTTTTCAATGCGTTCATCCGCCAGTTAAACTCATTAATTTTGGCCGTGCTTCCTTGGTAGCCAATCATAACAAGTTATTCATCTTCAACGTTTAACTAAGTTAAATATCTCCTTTATTATAAGCGATTACAGACACTTCTATTAAACATTCAATAACCTGCGATCAGCGTAACGTCCAACTAGTCCAATCTTGCTTACTCTTCCTATTTCCACAGCTTCCATTCGTGCGCGAAACTTCTGTTAATCAATCACTTGTTCTTCCTGTATCAGCAATATCCAATCTTGCACAAGGCTTCTAATAGCCAAAAAGAAAATGAACAGAACCAGTTCACAACTGTTTTATTACAGAAATTAAGCACTTTCGTATGTATATAACATACACTTCTTCAGAATAAAAAACATTCACAAAAATTCAGTTTAAATAACTCGCCAATAAAATCACATAGCCCACCATCACACCTACCAATTCTAACTTAAAGGCTACCTGCTCATATAATAAAATGTATAGAAATCTCTACAAATATACACTAAAAAAGAAAACCTAGCCTAATGTTTCCCTAATATGTGCTGCATAATAAATTAAATATAGTGAGACATAAGTTTTAAAACACAAGCTATAGATAAGGACTCATTCAAACCTGGGGGTGAGTTGCCGTTTAATTTCAGTTGCCAATGCAACTCACTCCGTTCTACCATGTCCCCCCAGCAATTCCGCTGTATGGTGAAGATACCAAAAAATAAAAAAAAAATTGGTCTGGATGTTTTTCTACGTGACAATATAATGCATTAGTAGTTCTCTGCTTGATGTCATAAATGTGTTCATAAATTCGTTCTTTAAAACTATGTTTTTCCCAACATAAAAACTTGGGCACATTTTACATAAAGCCACATAAATCACTCCCATTGATTTACAGTTACAAAAAAGTGTGTTGCGCTCTACTATTCAATTGCATCATGTAAGTAGTGAAACAGGCTAATACAATGAAACTTTAACTACTTTTGAAAAGGTGTTGCTTAAATGTCGCAAACTACAAGTAGAAAACGCCTTTTTATCTGAATTCATACTGAGAGAGTCCCTAGGAGACTTAGACTGTGGAAGTACCCGAATGGTTTATTAGCTGTCTCCCCTTTGCATTTGGACTTGATAGCGCTATTCAATAAACAAGGTGTGGAGCTGCTGAAATTACTTAGAAAGCACAACCAGATCGAAATAAACAATCAGAATAGACAATGTAGTAACTGGCATTCAAAAGAGAAAATGTAAAAAGACTTGGCAGAGATAGAATGGAATACCAGGAGGGGAAAGTATACCCTCAGCCAATGGGTGTGTCAGGAGGGCGGAACCAAGATAACAGAATTTCAGAAGGGAACCCCTCTTTGGAAGAAGCTGAGCATATAGAGAACCAAGAGGAAGGGGTGGCCCCTTTAGTTGCAGCTCTTCCCAGGCAATTAGAGAGACTCAGGAACCAGAACAGGAAAAATTTTGGGAACAACGACTGTAATTTTCACCAACAGAATCGGAACCAGCACACATGGAACAGAGGGCGAGCCAGAAGGAGATACGAGAGGTGGAATTCCTATTACCAGCATCCACAGAACTATTAGATAACTTTGGAATAACAGGTACTGTGCATGAGGTGTTGCCTAAAATTTTAACTAATGCCAGTGGTAACTACAAAGTATATAACTTTACAGATATTACATTAGATGAAAATATAGTGAGTCTTTTCAGCAAAGGGCTTACTTTTGTCCCTACAACACACGCTAGAATTGAGACTTTAATGATGGACTTAAAACTGTTATTAAGAAAGCTTAATTTCAAACTGTTTAATGGTGTCGATAGTAATCATATTAGTAACATTATAAGAAGTAGTAGTGTTTTTAACCCTGTGTTGTTTACATCCCTGGTTATTTTTGAGAAGCTATGTGAATTTAATTTCAGGAAATTACTAATTGGTAAAAATATTTATATGAGTGAAACTAATTTGACTATTTCTGAACAACGCTTAGTAGAAGAACTTATGCAAAACAAAATTATTAGAGTCATGAAGCCAGATAAAGGGGGAGGGATAGTGATTATGAACAAAGGGGATTATCTTAATAAAATGTCTGAACATGTACTAGATGAAAATTTCTATGAACAAGTATCTCTGAATTACACTAATTCATGTTATTCTAGAATTATTTTGTTAGACATGTTGGAACACGAAGAAATTTCTAGAGAAGTGTATGAATTCTTAATGTTAAATTCCCTGTGGTCCCCCCCCCCTTTTTGGGATCCCAAAAATACATAAATGTTTGTGGTGCCCTCCTATGAGACCTATTGTGAGTGCTAGAACTTCTATTACTCACCCTATGGCTGTATACATAGACAAAAAAGTAAAAATGTTGGTATCTGCTTACCCCCATGTTACGAAAGATTCTTGGGATTTTTGGGAGAAATTGAGAAAAATTAAATACAGTGCTAGTTTAGCGTTTGTTACTGTAGATGTAGTAAATTTATTTAATATTATCCCACAAGATGTTGGAAAAGAAATGTTTCATGATTTTATTCATGAATCTGGTCATTTTAACGCTAACGAGATTAATGTGCTTGATGCAGTGTTAGATATGGTCTTGAAATATAACTTTATTCATCTGGATGGGAAATTTTTAAAACAGAAAAGAGGGGTTGCTATGGGGGCAAACTGCTCCCCAGTGTTTGCAAACATAGTACTACTACAATGGGAAAAGCAGTTTATATTCAACAACGAAAATGTTCCACCTTATTATTTATATGTGAGGTTTTTGAATGACATTTTTATTGCTTGGGATGCTAGTAAAGTAGACACTGACAGATTTTTGGAATATTTACATTCCACTACTTCCTATTTAAAGTTTACGTGCCATTACAGTACAGTAAGTTTCAACTATTTGGATGTGCTAATTTACAAGGATGATAATGATAAAAGTATACAGAGCACAGTGTTTAGGAAAGCAACATACTCCAATAGCCTTTTGCACTACAGTAGTTGTCACCCGATGCACCAAAAGAGGGGAATCATTAAGGGGATATATATAAGGTTAGCCCGTATGATTTCTAGTGAAGAAATGTTTTTCAAAGAATGTGTAAATTTGAAAGGGATGTTTACAACTAGAGGTTACCTCCAGATTTCGTTGATGTAATATGGAGGGAAGTCCTTCAGAAGAGACAACATGAGGTGATTCCCGTTTTGTTAGACAACAAAACCTTGGTTTATCAGAGAGAAACAAATGGTGGGTATAATTGTTAATTTATTACCACTTTCACTGAAGAATATGGTCATATTCGGAATATCATCAATCAAAATTGGCTTATTTTTCAAGCATTTGAAGGGTTTATCCGACATTTTGGAAACCAAACCAGTATTTGTCAGTAGAAAAGCCAAATGCATCAAGAACATGTTAGAATCAGATGACAAAATATATACTACTATTAGTAAAAGGACTTGGGGTACTTACAAATGTGGTGCGTGCAATTTGTGCCAGTATATTTTAGAGAAACATGAGAAAGCTTATTAATGGTATGAAAGTAAGTCGCACTTTTTATTGTAACTGTAAATCAATAGGAGTGATTTGTGTGGCTTTATGTAAAATGTGCCCAAGTTTTTATATTGGGAAAACCATCCGTAGTTTTAAAGAACGAATTTATGAACACATAACATCAAGCAGAGGAGAACTACTAATGCATTATATTGTCATGTAGAAAAAACATCCAGACCATATATATATTTTTTTTTTTGGTATCGACACTGTACAGCGGAATTTGCTGGGGGGACCGTGGCGTGACATGGCAGAATGGAGTGAGTTGCACTGGCAAATGAGATTAAACACCACCTCACCCCCTGGTTTGAATGAGTCCTTATCTATAGCTTGTGTTTTAAGACTTATGTCTCACTATATTTAATTTGTTATTATGCGGCACATGTTAGGGGAAACATTAGGTTAGGTTTTCTTTTTTTAGTGTATATTTCTATAGATTTCTTATACGTTTTATTATATGAGCAAGTAGCCTTTAAGATTAGAATTGGTAGGTGTGTTGGTGGATCATGTGATTTTATTGGTGAGTTATTTAAAATGAATTTTTGTGAATGTTTTTAATTCTGAAGAAGTGTGTTATATACACACGAAAGCGCTTAATTTCTGTAATAAAACAGTTGTGAACTGGTTCTGGTCATTTTCTGTTTGGATTCCAGCAGTTGGTTCAGTGTTTTTTGTTTTATGTTACTTGGGTTTTATTAGCCAATCCAATCTTGCTGCTTACTTTTCCTATTTCAACAGCTTTCAACAGCTTCCAATCGTGCGCGAAGCTTCTGTTAACCAATCACTTGTTCCAGTCTTGGAAGACTCTCTTTCTGGTGCCAATAACCTCAGCCAGACGAGTTTCTGAACTACAAGCCCCATCAGTTAAACCTTGTATTTAATTTTTCACAAAGACAGGGTTTCTCTCCGGACCAATCCTTCTTTTATTCCTAAAGTCTGTTCTCAATTTCACTTAAACCAAACAAATGAATTGCCAGTGTTCTTCCCTAATCACACCAATAAAGCAGAGTATACATTCCATCAATTGGATGTGCATAGGCAACTGCATTTCTAAATCCACAGGACCAAAGGATTTAGAAAATCAGAACAGCTGTTCATTTCTTTTGCTGAGGTGAGAATGGGCTTGCCAGTTTCTAAGGTCACACTATCGAACTGGATCTCTAGTTGTATTTCCTTTATTTACACTTCTCAGGAAAAGGAGTTACCCTTTAAAGTCAAAGCACATTCTACCAGGTCCTTTTCTACTTCTGCTGCCTTCCAAGCCAGGACACCTATTGATAATATATGTGCAGCAGCAGTATGACCTACCCCTCATACCTTCATTTCCCATTATAAATTGGATTCTACTTCCAGGGGTAGAGCCTCGTTTGGTTCCACGGTACTCGGGAGTATTTTCCAGTGAGCCACCCATTCAAGATGCTAGGGACGCTGTCCCACATGTAATAATGGAGGTGAGATGGGACTACATAACATAAAGAAGTTATGTACTCACCATAACGTTCCGTGTATGTAGTCCATCTCGCCGAACATTGTTACGAACCCACCAACCAGCCCCCTTCCTGGAGGATCTGGAAACAGTTTTTCCTTTTCTACAGTGGTTTATACCGTAAAGGGCGCCTTTATTACAGTTTATTCTTCCTGACCTTTGTCCTTTTTCCTGTCTTATTCTGATAGACTAGTAGCAAACAAGATCTGGGGAATGTGCTCATGCACCATGGGATACCTCCTAGCCATGAGCCAATCAGAAGTTTTCAGGCTTTCTAAGCGGCCGAGTCAGAGCCGAGGATTGGCTCTGAACCCACACACAATAATGTTCGGTGAGATGGACTACATACATGGAATGTTATGGTGAGTACATAACTTTTTTTTTACTCGTCCCTAGGTGGTGTGATCCTTGGATTTTCTACTACTTGCATCACTGTGGCACAATAGACGTTTTAGGTTCTTTTTATTCTTGTAAGCAAACTGAGGGGTCTCCCCCTCTATTTCTTTTATCGTAGGGTCTGATGTCAAAATAGGCCAAAATTTCCTTATTGTTTTATGTATGCCAAAATTGTCTGTACTGTAAGTAATATTAAGTCTTGTCACAAGTTTCTTATTAAACATTGTATCACTGGCACGTATATTCAAACCCTGTGTGCTCTTTTGAGGGTGCTGCATTGAATAATAAGGTCTACCTTTGTTCTCACGGAAATCCAATTCTTTCCTTCATTTCCTCTCTATCAAATCCATTTTGTAGCCACGTTCTTTGAAATCATCCATTAACTTATTTTCTTCCTGTTCAAAAATCTCATTATTTGTACATAACCTGGATATGCGTGTCACCTGATTATCTGCAATATTTCCAAATATCTGTCTCGGGTGCATACTTGAATAATGTAACGTGGCTACGCCACATCAGCTTTCTAAAAAGCATGGTATGTATACCTTCTTTATCATCCAATAACACCTTTACATTCAGGAACTCAATTTGTCCTTTGGATAATTTGAGGTCAAATTTCAAGAAGCTAGTAGTGCTTGTTCGGTACTCCACAACATATCTTTCTTCCTGCTCCTGTCCTTCCCATAGAATAAAATGTCATCCACAAATCTGATATACAAAACGATATTCTCATTCCAGATGTTATTGATATCTATCTCCCACTATTTCTCCCACTGAACCAAGACCAGATTTGCGTAGCTGTTGGCACAGGGGGTGCCCATGGCACTAATATTTGTCATACAGGAATATGTTGTTCTCGAAGACTACTTCCAGTAGACTACAGATAACAAATGAATCTTTTCTTTCTTCTCTCAGTAAATCACGCATCGCTTCTGTGCCATACTGATTTGGTATAGAGGTAAATAGACTGTGTACATCCATGGTAACTAGGAGAAGCTTATGATATTCCTTCCTATTCTTCATTACTTCTTATAATTGACTTAAGAACTCTGCTGTGTCTTTAATAACTGTATCTGCTTTTGGTAGTAGTTTTTTAAGTTCTTCTTCCAAGTAGATCGACAGAGGCTCTGTAGCCCAACCTCTGCCTATTACTATCGGCCACAATGGTGGTCTTGAGGGTTTTTTTGTGTATTTTGGGCAACCCACTTATGCTAGGTATCGTTGGGTGTTCCACTACAAAAAAATCCTATAGTTCTTTAGTTATACTTCTATTCATTAGCATTTCATATAGAATATCATCGATTTTCTTTCTCATTATTACCAATTTATTCTTATCAATATTCGTATAAATTGCTTGGTTACTAAGCATCTCCTCCATAGTTTCCATGTAGTTAGCAGTATCCATGAAGACAACAGCCCCTCCTTTGTCTGCAGGACTTATGTCTTTTCTTCTCTGCAATTCTTTCAAAGCTTGGAACTCTTTCTCTGTTAAATTCTGATAGTGCTTGCCATAACCTTTTTGCCTAGATTCTGAAACCTTTTTCCCTAGATTCTGAAACCTCAAGTTCACATAGACGTACAAAAATGTCAACAGTAGGATGGCCAACCTGGACGAAAGTACTGGGTTTCTTAAAAGATATCCCTTTACTCAGAGGCTTATTGTTGCCGTTTCCAAACAAACATCTCAAGGTGACATTTCTCCCAAAGTACTTCAAGTCTGTAACAAATTCATCTACGGGTGATTTTAAAGATGGTGTAAAGCTTAAACCCTTCTACAACAGTGCAACTTGTTCTTCTATAAGAATACATTTTGAAATATTAACCACTAGGGAATGTTCTACAGGACTTTCCTTCTTTTCCTTTCTCTGCTCATAGCCCTGCCTGGTCATGTGTCCTTCATCTATATTAAAAAAGGAAGCTGCTGCACTATAGGCAGATGTAAGGCCCCCTTCTTTGGTATTGTTCCTGTTTCTGGCATATAATCTCCTCTACAATTAGTTGTATTATTTTCTTCAGAAATATTGTTGATTTCATCTTCCTGGATTTATCTGTGACACTCCCATTCCTTGCTTCAGGAGAGCACATATTTTCATTATTCCTGGGAATTGTACTGTTATTTCCTTTGTGCACTTTGCATACACAACAAGTTGAGACTGTTTATTTTTACGTAGATTGGATACTACTTTCTCTTTACTATTCCCTTTATTTCTAGTTGACATATTGTTTCCATTACCTTTTTCATTTAGTCTTGGAGTCCTCGGCCATTCAAATAAATGGCCTTGCTTGATGCCATTAAAATCTTTCTGTAATTTACAAGTTTTGATTTCTTTCAATCTCTCATCATACGCTGCTAGTCTATCCTGTAGTTCCAATTTAATCAAATTTCCTTCAGAAAGTTTCACAGTTTCCAACTGCCTTCGTTTAATTTCTTTTAGCTTACTGGTTTCTTCCTCTTGTGGCTTAAAAAAAAATCAATCAGTAGCTTCATATAATTAAAGCTGGTTTGTATATTGATAGCCTGCCATTTAGCCAACAGTTCTGGATATGTGTTGCCATAACTCTGCATACACTTTAACTCTCAGATCTCTTGGAATCAGTTGATGATGAAGGCAAGCTTTCATGTGGAAGCATTGCCATTGTAGACCTTTCAGATGATAGGCTGCATTCTCAACCTCTAAGTGTTTGTTCAAAATCTGGGTCCTCATTTTCAATTTCAGGTATCACAACATTTTTATCCATGTTCAACTGTAGCAGGGGATTCTGCATACCTGTATTCATCTCCGTTATACCAAGGTGGAGCCGTTCAACAAATCCATTCAACTTGATACAATCCTATGTGCGGTGCATCCTGTAATAAAAACGCCAAATAAAACAAAAATAGCTGGTAGACGTCACTGAAGGAAGCCCAAAACATACAAAGCAGACTTGGATAAAATATGGGCAAACCACCATAGAAGAACAAATAAAACGAACAGTAAAACTGCATTCCGACAGACGATCAAATTCTCAGGTACCAGACAGGCGCTTTCGGCTTAAAGCCTTCTTCAGATCCTAAGGATACAGGTCCTGAGATCTCTTTTTTTTAAAACAAACTATAAACCAATCAAAACGGAAGAAATCCATTCCAAAAGATTTGTTTCACTTATGACTGAAAAATCCAATTACAAACCGTGCTCTTTATCCACTTTCCTTTTTCGTCCAATCCTAGTTACCAAAACCCTCAAGCTTTATCTTTTCCACCAATCAAAGGCAGTAAATCTTTTTTCCTCTTTTCAGTCTCCTCATATCAAGTGGCAGACTATGCGCCCCAATTAAAACAATTCTACGTCTTCTTCATGGCCAATCTTAGAATTTCTAGACTTCCTGGTTTCGTCACATGCAGACAACAAGAATAAATACCTTGAACAGATATTTTAAGCTAATCTCTTGTTTTCACTGAACAAACATGAATTTCATAAGTACTTTCAGATACTTTTGGCAAGCTCATAACTTTTACATTCGTTACTTTTTCAATGCATTCGTCTGCTAGTTAAACTCATTAATTCTGGCCATACTTACTTGGTAGCCAATCATAACAAGTTATTCATCTTCAAGGTTTAACTCGTTTAAATATCTCCTTTATTATAAGCAATTTCAGCCACTTCTATTAAACCACTAATAACCTGCGATCAGCGTAACGTCTAACCAATCCAATCTTGCTGTTTACTCTTCCTATTTCAACAGCTTCTAATCGTGCATGAAGCTTCTGTTAATCAATCACTTGTTGTTTCTGTATCGGCAATATCCAATCTTGCACGAGGCTTCTAGTAGCCAATCCAATGTTGCTACTTACTCTTCCTATTTTCACAGCTTCCAATCGTGCACAAAGCTTCTGTTAACCAATCACTTGTTCTTCCTGTATCGGCAACATCCAATCATGCACAAGGCTTCTGTTACCCAATATAATGTAGAAAAAGAGGCAGCGCCTCTTCTGGTAGCCTATTAAAACACAGCTCAGTCTTTCGGTAGAAGTTTCCTTTTTTCTCTCAGTACATCTCAAAGTCCCAAAAAGCAACAGCCCAAATCTCCCTGTTGATCCAACATCACAACATTATTCAGAGTTCACCAAAGGGCTGGAAGAAAATCTCCAAGTCCAATGCATTCAACCAATGGCCTATCTTCCACATCAGCACATGATCACTATGCTAGATTAATAGGCAGCTTCCAATCATACATAAGGCATCTATTTGCCAATATAGTGTAAAGAAAAAGACAGCCTCTCTTTTGTTAACCTATTAAAACACAGCTCAGCCTTTCAATAACTGTTTCCTTTACTCTTTCAGTGTAGTTCAAAGTCCCAGAAGGCGGCAGTTCAAATCTCCCTGCCGATCCAACTCCACAACAATATTCAGAGCTCACCAAAGGGCTAGAAAAGAATCCTTAGATCCAGTGCATTCAACCTACAACTTATCTTCATTTTCAGAACATGATCACTATAATGGACTAATTAGAAACAGATAAAATCCCATTATTTCCTCACACTTAGTCTACATTCTTTCAGAAAGGGTTTTAATGGAACAAAGCCATTCAGTCCAGGCAGACAATCCGCTTTTAGATTTATATTGCAGTGTGCTGACCACTTAATCAGAACCATTATGCTTCAGCATTATATCAGTAGATGTCCTTCCATATCACTGCTGCAGTATTCTTTACAAAAGGGGTTCTCTGCTCAAGGCGTAGGGCATAAAAGTGATGTAAGGACATACATACTGCAGAACTTTGCCACCAGTCCAAGCTCCATCATTGATCATCGGTCTGAACTCTTCTTCTGTGCTGGTTACTGAGCCATTTTTCAGATAAGTCCCCTATTGGGTTTTCTTCCTCTTTTTATCTGTTTTACTTTTTGTGAGTTTAAATGTCATCTCAAAAGGGAAAATAACAGTATGGGAGACATATTTTCCATAAAGATTGTCAAGACCAGTGTCTTTTCTGTTTGGGTGTTTCTCTCAACCATATGCAGTGTTCTGTCTGCCAGGCGTTTGTCCCTAAGACCCTACATAGTCACTTCTCTTCATCCATTTACCTGGAGAACCAACATCTTAAATTGTTGGCCCAAGGTGCTATGGTGGAATCTTCCCATCCTGAAGGTTAGCCGTCTGCTGCTGCTGTCCCACCTCCTCCAAACATCTCTGTCTCTCAAGACTGGTGAAAGCCCGGAAGATCGCCTGGTTGTTGCCAGATTCCTCTGCCGCGATCCTGTTGGTGACCGGTATGGATCCGACTTCTCACGCATACTCAAAGACTCTACAGACATCCACTCTGGATGTTGTGGGGGAACGTTGGCTGATTATTTCAGAGGGATCGAGGGGGATACCACAAATATTGGTTTGGAAGGAGATTCCTGCTACATCGGTTGAGTGCAGGCAAGGGTCTGAACCTCCTAGGATATTTAGGGCAGCTGTCCCTCAAAAGAAAAACACAAAAATCCAAGCGTATTTCCCTTGCTGTTAAAGGTCCCCAGCATGAACAGTAGGATTTTACTGAAGGGTCATTTATTGCATTGATGGCCATAAAGCCTCCACAAGGAGTTTCTTTGCCTGCTTCCTCCTTGGTCATCTACCTCACTCAAGGCCCAGAGAGCAGGACTCCTCTGAAGAGGATTTGGATTCTCAGGAAGTATCTTTGGCATATTCTTCTTAAATTCCTTCTCCCTTGGATTATGGCTCTGAGGAGCAGGATTGTATAGGCCCTGATTATCCCTTGAAAGAGCTCTCCTTTGGTGATACCATTTTTCGCATGATGGAATATTCTAAATGAGATTGTTCTCAGGTTTCTGACATTCAAAAGTGGTATTATGAGCGCCTCCAGATGGAGTGCCCAGTCTTGTCTACCCTTCTGGATACCTTTTCAGCAGCCTCTGTGGCCCTGGATTCTCAACCTCCATGCCCTAAGAAACCTGATAGATTTTACAAGGTGCCTGATGAGTGTAAGTTTCTTTACAGATGTCCTTCTGCAGTGTCTGTCTCTGACAAACCCTCTAAATGTTTCCCTTCTACTAAACATCTTCCTTCAGACAAGGACAGTAGAGTTATGGAATAGCTAGGCAAAAAGGTGTATAACTGCTGCCACCTTAGCCTTTCAGGCTATTAATTACCAGACCCATAGGGCCAGGTATGTTTTACCCCTTCTTTCTCATGCTTACCACAATTTCTGACATCCCTGATTCTGAAGTGAAGGCCTTTGACCTCTCTCTGCTGGACATTACTTCTCAGGTAGTTCGCCACTATATTAAATGTAGTTATGATGCAGCCGGTGCCTCCTCTAGGGCTGCTTCCTTTGGTTCTGAGACATTACTCTTGGCTTAATCTCCAGTCTGTGTTTGATGATATTAAGGTTAAATTGTTGGATGCTCCTCTTGACAGTAAGAACCTTTTTGGTTTTGCTGCTGCTGAGCTTTTTAAGTCCCTAAAGGATAGAGGTAAGGCCTTGCAGGAATTGAGGCTTATTTTCTCTCTCCTGCCCGTAAGTTCCAAAGAATTATACATCCAAATTTGCTTTTTTCATAGACTGCCTCACCTTCCTCCCAAAGGTAAGAAGGGTTCTAGGTGGATTCCTCCTGCTAAGTCTTCTCAGACTCCTACTTCTTGAAAGCCTCCTTTTCAAGACTAGCCAGGTTCTGACTGACTGCTTCCCCTTTTCTTGAATCAGGTTCCTTTATCCCTTCGTCTTTCCTTGTCCCTTCCCAATTGGTTAAGGGTCACATAAGATTCTCTTAGGTTCTGTCCGCCTTCTGTCAGGGATCCTTTCTTCCTAGAACCACTTAAGGGACTTTTGGCACAAGGCACCATTCAAGCTGTGCCACCTTCCCAAGATGGGGAAGGGGTTATATTCCATAATGTTTCTGGTTCCCAGGAAGGAGGGCACCTGGAAACCCATTCTGGTTCTTTCTCAGCTGAACACCTTTCTGTAGGTCCCTTCCTTTCCATATGTTATCCCTTCTAACCCTGTTTCCTGTTCTTCTTCCCCAGACTTTCTTGGTCTCCCTGGGCCTCAGGTGTGCTTATCTTCACGTCCTACTTCATCCCCTTTTCAGGAAGTTTTTGTTTTTCTCTGTCTCTTCCTTGCACTTTTAGTTCTCTGCTTTGCTCTTTGGCCTTTCCACTGCTCCAAGGGTGTTCACCAAATCCTTCGATCCTTTGTTTTTTGCAGGATGAGAGGGGTTCAGATCTTTCCTTATTTATTTACTTACATACATTTGTTAACCAGGTAGTGTCTGACTGGCCTTAAAAAAAACGTTTTCAGCTGAGACCCAGGAAGCTCCACGACAAAAAGAAAATTATTACGGTACAAGCAATACATTTAGTTTAAGTAGTACATTGCTAACAATATGTAAATGAGTTTAACAAAAATATTATAAAAAAAATAACAGAATACAATATAAATATACATGTTTCAGGCATACAGGAAAACTTTTTTTTTTTTACAATATATATGAGATGCATAAGTCATGTAGCTTTAAAAGGTGAGTAACTTCTGAAAGACCAAAATTGGTCATGTAGTTTTACAAGTTAGGTCATCTGAAGGAACAAAGATTAATAAAGATAAGACAGATAGTGGGATAGCCCTATGTATGTAGGATGAGCACTGTTTGGGCTGACGTGTGAGATGAGTGAATAAAATAAGATGAATATTAGCTGGGAGCAATACAGTGGCACAATTATTATTTAAATAGTCTTTCAGGATAGTTTTAAATGTGGACAGATTTGGGGTTTTTAGTTACCTGTTGAGGACGGGTGTTCCAATCTTTGGCCATTTTATGGGAGTAGAGGGAGTCTCTGTGATAGTTGAGACTGGGTTACTTTTAGCATTAATTTGTTGGATGATCTAAGGAGTCAACAGTTTGTGTTTGGCTGGACTAAGTTTGATAGAGCTGGGCAAGTCAGTAGTGTTGAATATGATTTTATCGGGAAGTGAAAGTTGTTTTAATAATAGGTTGGGAAGTTCTAGCCAGTTGAGCTGTCGGGAGAGCAGTGCAGTGTGTGTTCTGTGGGGTTGGTTGGTGAAAAACTTAGCTAGTCTGTTATAGCAGGAGTCTAGTTTATTTAAGTTGGTTTTTGATAGGTTAGTAAAGACCTCAGAGCAGTATAGGAGGGTAGATAGCAAAGCCTGGGGTTTACAATAAACTTTCAGAAATCAGCCATGGCTTTTTCTCAGGATCATGTGTTTCTCATTTGCGGGCTCCTGACCATTTCTTTGCTGACCTCCATGCTGCCACCCAAGACTCTTTATCTAATCGCCTTTTTTTCAGTCCCTTCATCCTCTGGTTTCTATTACAGCTAGAGAAGTTCTCAGGATTCTAGGATTCATGGCCTCTGCCATTCCTATGCTGCCTCTAACCAAACTTCATATGAGAAAACTACAGTGTTTCCTAAAGTCAGTCTGGCTCCATCACGGTCATCCACTAGACCTTCTAGTCACTCTTCTTCCATGCTTCAAACTCAAGCTTCAGTGGTGGATTCATCAGTTGTCTTTCAACCTGGGACTTCCTTTTCAGCCTCCAGTCTGTTCTCAGGAACTTTACTCGGATGCCCCAGACATAGGGTGGGGAGCTTCTTTTGATTTTGTCAAGGTCCAGGGTCTCTGGCCTCTTCATCATAGGTCAGACCACATCAACATAAAGGAGATGAGAGCTCTCCTTGTCATCCTTCAGATTTTTCACTTCGTCTTTCTTCCAGGGCCTCTCAAAATCTTCACAGACAGTACCACACAGTGATGTGCTTATCAAAAAGCAAAGGGGGTCATGGTCCTACCTTCTTTGCAGACTGGCTCTTCAAGTTTGGGATCTAGCTGTCCAGTATCAAGTGACTCTTCAGGCTGTATACATTGCTTCAGAGCAAAATGTCGTGTCAGACTCTTTGAGTAGGATGCTTCACAGAGATGTATTTCTGGACATTGTCCATCGATGGGTACTCAGGTAGATCTTTTCGCCTCCACTTTGAACAGACAACTTCCTGTTTTTTGTACCAGAGTCCCAGGTCCTCTGGCTTGGAAGGTGGACGCCCTATCTTCCCTCCTCTTCTTCTGATTCTGAGGGTCCTGCTCAAGATAGAGTAGGACTCCCTTTTGGCCCGGACAGCATTGGTTCCTCCTCCTTCACCAACCAGAGGCAGTCAACACAAGTTACCTCACAGGGTGGACCTACAAGACAAGGGATCTCTGATCCATCCTCACTTGTCCACTCTTCAACTGACATTGTGTTTGATAGGGTTTTGATCCCTTTTAGGTACCTTTTTTCTGAGGACATGCTTGGGGTTCTGCAGGATGCCAAGAAACCCACTGCCAGGAAATCATGTGTGTCCAAATGGAAGAGATTTTCTTTTTGGTGCCTTGCTCATAACCAGAATCAACTTTCTGTGGAGATCCCTTCATTTCTGTTTGTGTCAATTGCTTCATGCTGGGTTTAGCATATTCTTTTAACTCCTCCTTTGGCCTCTAGGTTTTTGATCAAACAGTTTCTTAAAGATGTCCATAATATCAGGCCTCCCAGGAAGCCTCTTCCATCTTCCTGGGACCTGAATTTTAGATTTGCATAGACAGTTCAGATATTATTTACATAAGACTAAAGCCATTCACAGTTCTGAGCAACTCTTTATTTCCTTTCTTCCCATATGTCTGGGTTTGGCTGTTTCTAAGCAAACAATATCCTCATGGATCTCTTAAGGCCATTTCTTTTTGTTACTCTTTTCATGGACAATGTCTTTCTGCCTCTGTAAAGGCTCATTCTACCAAGGCAGTTGCTTCCTCTGATTATTTTTTTTCAAAGGTTTGGATACCAATTCCATCCTCAAGGCTGCTACTTGGATCTCTGTCCATACTTTCACTAAGCATTACAAATTGGATGCTGTTTCCAGAACAAGAGCAGGCATTGCTAGAGCTATCCTGAATGGGTTTCTTGAGGGATCTTTTGGGCCCGTCTCCTCCCAAGTTTCCTTTTGAGCTTTTGTACTCTCCCTTTTGTAAAAAAAAAAAAAAAAAAATCCTTCAGCTGTGATATGGAAGGACATAGTATAGCTGTGAAAATCTTAACATAATGGTAGAGGCCCTTCTCTTCACTGTTGCAGTATTCACTGCCTCCCTCCTCTGCTGTGCTCTTTTCTTGGAATTCCTTTCCTTTTTCTCCTTCTGGATGCATATGTTCCTCCTACTTGTTCTTCCTTTTGGAGCTATTTATTTATGAGGTATGTACATTCATACATCACCTTTATGCCCTATACCAGCATACGTGTGATGTATGACATCTATAAAATTCTAAGCCTTCGGTATACTGGCCGGAAGCTGGGCTTCCCTTTGCAGGGAATCCCTTTTGTAAAGAATACTGCAACGGTGAAGAGAAGGATGTCTACTGTTATGGTAAGATTTTACACATCTGTACTTTTTAAGTAATATCTTGCCATTTCTGAGAATATCACAATTCCAAAACAAAATAATTGACCCATAATTGGCTAACTGGTGTTTTCCAGAAGGATCTGTTTTTTTTATCAGCATGAAAGATGGTTAAAGACTGTTTCGCTGGGGTTTTTGCATATGGACTAAAACTTTATCCCCCCATCATGCCTCTTTTTAGGCAAGGTCCCTCTCCTGGACATTATAACTTAGCGATTTTGATTCTGGTTTAAATTAAGATGGCACTGCTCAACTTTGGAAGTATGAACAATACAAATTGCAGAATCTTAAGGCCTTTCTGACTCGAGACATATGTGTAGTTACTGAAACTTGATTTCAGTGCACTGATAACACTCTTCCTATAAGAGGGTGCTGTCTGTCATTCATTCAGGCAGCAGTGTGCCATAATTATCCACCTGTCCATTGGCTCATGTCAACTCCCTAACGACACTGATTTGGAACACCTGCATATTTCAGTCACACTATATATAGCCAGTTTTCCACATTACTGCTAACTGTAGATCCATCTCAGTGTCACCTGAAGATTATGATAACTACCACATTGTTAAATTCTATGCATCAGCCCCAATATACTAAGCCTGGGTGACTTTAATGGATCAGTACGTAAAGTCACCCGGGCTTAGTATATTGGGACTGATCCATTAACCAAAATTCTTCTTAAACAGTGATAAATATCTCCAGATATTCCTTGATTTTTGCAATTCATATACCCAGGATAAAATATTCCAAGTTCCCACCTAAAGCTACAACATCTGTTTGACTTTGCCTGTACAAATGTTGCCTCTGCCTACATGTCTACAAATTCCATTCCCTCTTTGATCAGATCTGACCACCAAACTGTCATTTTTTCCCTCAAAGCTAATACCTGCGTTCTACACGAACTACAGAATGAACTGGCACCCTACCCAAGTATCATGTTCAGTCATAGCCTCACCTCAGGCTTTGTGCCCACTGAATGGTGCACCGTGACGGTTATCCCACTCCACAAAGGGGGAGCCACGACGGACCCCGGGAACTACTGCCCCATTAGCCTGACAAGCCTGGTCTGCAAGGCCATGGAACGTATCATCATGGAACTCATAAACAGACATTGGTAATCTCCAAACTTTGGACCCTACCCAGTTTGGATTTGTAAAAGGCAGATCATGTCTCCCAAACCTGATTGACTTCTTTGAAGTAGTCACCAAAGCCATAGATGAGGATAAGGTGGTTCACACAGCTTATCTAGATCTCTTCAAGGCTTTCAACACCATCCCCCACTCTGGAATTCTAGATAAGCTCACTAAACTAGGTATAAATCCCTATGTCACAAGATGGGTTGCCAAATGGCTCACGGACAGAACCCACACTGTGAAAGTATCAGACTCCAAATCTGACTTCAGACCAGTGACAAGTGGAGTACCACAGGGTTCAGTCCTAGGTCCTCTCCTGTTTGGTATCTACTTCTCTGAAGTACAGGCTAACACAGAAGGTCTTTGGCTAACAAAGTTTGCAGATGACTGCAAACTAGGAGCCATAATCGAAACTCCTAACGATGTGGACATACTACAAAAGGGCCTCACTGAGACAGATGCCTGGTGTCAAAGCCATGGCCTGAAGCTCAATGCCAAAAAGTGTATTGTCATCCCCTTTGGTAAAAACTCTGTACCCATGAATTACCACATAGCTGGTAGTCTACTTAACGCCGAAAATGTGATGAGACCTTGGGACACAGGTGGACAGTAGTCTCTCCTTTGATAATCACATCGCCACAGTGGTCAGGAAATCCTTTTACGTGGCTCACCTCATCACAAAAGGTTTCTCATCCAGAAAAAGAGGTCATTGTTCCCCTCTACTCATCACTCATTAGACACATTATAGAGTACAATGCTCCTTTTGGTATGTACCTCACAAGACATCTACAACAACTGGAAAGGCCACAGAAATACAACAGATGCCCTACGCAGACAGTCTAAAAAAAACTCCAGCTTTACTCCGTCGCATATCGCCTACTCAGAGGCGATCTCTGCCTAACATACAAAGCTATGTCAAACCCAGAGCTGTTGGACATGCTCCACTTAAAGAAATCCCAATCCCTCCGAGCTACACGCTCTAGGGACCTAAACCTTGTCACCACAATAAACAGAACATGCTGGAGAGATAAATTCCTGTCCCAGAGACTTCCCATACTCTGGAACAGACTACCTATGTCAAACAGAGCTCCTCATTAGCACTCTTCAAGAAAAATCTTGATGATTGGATGGGAGATAGGAAATTCACCCCAGAGATCACTTCTGTGGCTCTGCTCGACAGGGGCACAGGAAAATAATTTTCTTGAGTGGCGAAAGCCAGGGTACATTTTTGGCTAGGCTTATATAGGCCGTAGGGACAATAGCCTAGTACCCTCCTATGAACCAATTTGTCCAATAACACAAGTTTATTCAGAAAATTACTCAAAGCTAACCTCATAGAAATTTGGTACCACCACCAGCCCCACTGGCTAATTTCCTAAAGCCACTACTTATATCTCTGACATATATTCCCATCTAAACCATTGTATACAGAATTCTGTTCTCATTTGGCATAAGTATAATGGGGAATTCAAAAATGAACCCCTGTAATTGGAACTCCTGAATTATTTAAACTCTAAAATAAGACTGGAAAAAAACCTTTGCTTCAAATAAAATATTACCTAGTTCCCACCATAAAAAGGTTCCTAGTTAGACCAGCAAAGAACTCAAGCATGCCATTAGGAAAATTAAGGCAGCATATGAACTAAAAGTAGCTACCTACTCCAAGGATAACCATAAGACTTTTTAACAAAATGTATGGGAAGTAACACCCAAACTGCATCAAGCTCCAGTTAAATGGCACCACCTACTATCCCTAAGCTATATTGACAAATTCAGTTCTGGTTTCAGCCACCTGCATTCCCGTACTATGTTTCATGTCTTGAAATGCTAAATTCTCATTCCCCCAGAATCACCATGTACCAGGCTAAAAGCTCTCTGCAATACTTATAAAAGGTATTTATATGAGCCTTAACTATATACAGGGTGTAGCTGGTCTTTTGAGAGCTATGCCACTTCATCACAGTCCCTGGTAATTATTGTTCCATTAGCCTCACCAGTAATTTCTGTAAAATGTTTGCTGGAAAATACTGCGTAGAAAAATGGTATTGTTCCAGTGATGCATGCTTTCACAGCACTCAGAGTTAAAGTGAACAGAGAACCTAACTGTCATTAAGAAGCAGAGCCAATATAATGGGTGATGCATATGTTGCTTGATCTGCAAAATCTATGTAAAGTGCATACAAGGAAAGTTATTACCTACTGCTTGTATATAAAGTGTCTCAATGGCAAATGCTTTTTTTCAGTACTATATGCAGTCAAGTTTTTCTGGCACACGTGTATGAACAGTACTCAAAGCTGCGACCATTTATATGCCATTAAGAATATATAGGATCATTTGATCTATTGTTGCCATTTCATCAGCATCATGAAGTAGTTGCCCAAGTAACTGAAGAATTTGAAAGGTACTGTAAACCTTACTGGTAATCTTTGTGTTAGGCACAAAAAGTACACGGCAAGAGACATACTACTGCTGAATAAATTAAGACACCATAATTTCAAATTAAATGAGAGTAAAAGTAAAATCATAGTGACAGTTCTGAAAAACATCTTTATACGCTAATATCAGATGGTCTGAAACCTGATCATGGGGGAGAAAAAAACAATTGAGCAGTTGTGCTGATGGCCAAGGACAAGAAGATACATAGGCATTTCAGATGTTTCAAGGACTAATGCAGTGCAAAGTTTGTACTTAACAGACATAAGATGGACATTCCTCTTAGAAGGATATTACAGCAAGATGTAGCCTGAGAGGAAAGCTGTGAACAGAAAGATGTTCTTCATACCACATTGCTGCAGTCCTAACACTTGGGTAGTCCGCTGTCCCAGTCGGCCCGAATACCAAAGTATATGGCTGACGTCGGTCAAGGCGCATTAGTCTGACGTCAGGGTACAAATGCGCATGACCGACGTCATATCCTCAGTCTTTTTTGCCGCATGGTCCGATGCAGAAGCAGTTTTGCAAGTGCAGGTTGGCGTTCTGAGATTTTCCGAAGTCGGAGTTTCAGACCGAATCCAAGTTGGCTAAGTACCCGTTGGGGATTATTTTGGTTTTTCTTGCCTCAGTATTTTACCGGATGTCAGAAAAAGTGAATAACTGTATTTCTTGTGGGAAACAGATACCTCATAGGGATTACCATACCTTGTGTATACCTTGCTTAGGGCCTGAGCACGACGTTGTTGGCTGTCGCTCTTGTGCTAGATTTAACAAACGCACTATAAAGAGAAGATTAGATTGTGCCAGGTTAGTTTTTGGGAAGCGGTGTAATTATAAAATGCCGTCGGATGCCCCGACGCCCGGTTCGTCAAAAAAGCGCAAGGACAAAACAGCAAAGCCTAGGCTGGAAGAACCGTCCGTCCCGGACGTCGGTTCTTTAGAGGGCTCGGTGGAGCCAGGGTTCAGCCAGAAATTTCTTTGGAATCCCAGGAGAGACTTTATTACTGCAAGATGTGACCTCTCAGGAGGTAGGCCAGGCGGAAGGGGCTTCTCAGGTAGCTGTTCTTCCCTCCCTTCCTAAGGTGGTTAGGCCCTCCCCTGCTGTTTCTAAGGCTTCTCCCAGGGGCAGGCCAGGTTTTGTTTCAGGAGTTACCCCTAGTTCTTCAGGGTCTGTACCTAAGAAGCATATGCTTAAGATGGCAGAAGATTTGATTACAATGATTAGAGGTTCTATGCCCCCCCCTGATAAGAGGCCTAGGGTGGAACCTGAGCTTGGGAGTTTTGAGCAGTGTTCGATGCTTCTGAGTCTTCGGCTGAAGACTTGCAGGAGTATTCCCTTACTCTGATTCTGATGTAGATGATTCTACTCCTTCTGCTTCTCCTCCTGAGGATTTTTCATTTTCAGAGACTCTTCATTCCATGAGGGAGCATTTTAAATGGGAAGGTCAGGATTTCTCTGTTTCCAGGAAAAGGCTTAGGGAATTTTGTTTCTACCCCAGCATAGGCCTTTAGCTATACCTCCTGTTCTAGATGTGGTAGAGGATGTTTTGCAGAGGCTTCTCTGAACCCTGACTCTTTGCCTCCTGCTCCAGTTAAACCGGATAGATATTATAGGGTGCCTGAAGCTCATAAGTATCTTTTTAAGAGTCCTAGGGCAGACCCAGAAACTGTTTCACAGGGGCCTAAAGGGGTTAAGGCTTCTGTTGTTAAAAATCCTGTTCCTCCAGATAAAGAGGCTAGGGCTTTGGATAGATGGGGAAAGAAAGTGTATACTTCTTCCACTTTGGCCATGAGAGCTTTGAATTGCCAGTTTCACATGTTGAAATACCAAAATTATCTCCTTTCACAATTAAAGTCTAAGGTAGATGCTTTGGCGGAAGGTATTGAGTGTAAAGAGTTGCAGGATTTAGTTGATGTTTGATAACAGGTGGGTAAGCATTCTTTGCAATGTGGTTTTGATCCTCAGCAGGCCTCTTCGAGAGTGGCTGCCACTGGTTCGGTTCTTCATGAGCACGCCTGGTTGAGGGATCAGAATTTAGCTGAGCATGTGAAAACAAGGATTTTAGATGCTCCTTTACAATCTGATGTGTTTGGTTCGCCTGTGGAAGCAGTTCTAAAGAAAATGGAAGACAAGGCTAAGTCTATGCAGACTGTTAAAGATTTTTTGCAGGTTCAGCCTCCGAAGTTTAGTAGAAATTGGCCTACCAAAGGGTGGACATATCCTGCTTATGATTCCCAGTCTAGGGGTAGGTCTAGACGTGGTAGAGGCAGAGCTCAAGGTTCTTTTAGGCCTAGAACAGGGAGTTCACCTGCTCAGTCTTCTGGTGAGGGCAGGGGTCAGTCCTTTCGTAAACAGACACAATGACCTGCCTTTTCAGCTGCCAGAATCTTCTCGTCTGGCAGCACCTTTGGGAGGAAGGTTGGCACTTTTCAAAGAAAACTGGAGTTTAGTTACTCAAGACAGATGGGTATTGGATATCATTCACCACGGTTACAGGTTTTATTTCCATACCTTGCCTCCTTTCAAAGGCATGCCAGACATTCCTCCTCAACAAAGGAAAGAGGCTCACAAGCAAATTTCTCTGTTGCTCCAAATAGGGGCCATTCAGCCGGTTCCTGTGCCAGAAAGGGGCCTAGGATTTTATTCTCGCCTGTTCCTAGTACCAAAAAAGGGGAACACGTGGAGACCAATTTTGGATCTGTCTATCCTCAACACTTATCTGGACATTCCCAAGTTCAAAATGTTGACGTTACAACAGCTTTTACCTCTGCTGGGCAAAGATCACTGGATGGTAACTTTGGATCTCAAGGAAGCTTACCTTCATGTTCCTATCAGACTAATTTGCAGGAAGTATCTGCATTTTCGAGCTGGGAATTCTCATTATCAGTTCTCTGCATTGCCCTTTGGCTTATCTACTGCGCCCAGAGTATTCACAAAGGTTCTGGCTCCAGTGATAGCTTTCTTCAGGCTAAAAGGGATACAAATCTATCCTTATTTGGACGATTGCCTGATTCTGGCTCAAGGAAGGACGTGCTTCTTCAGCATTTGGAATATGTGATAGCAGTGCTAAGATGCCTAGGGTATTCTGTGAACGAAATAAAGTCCAGTCTAGTACCCTCTCAAGACATGTGCTTTCTGGGTGTGAGACTGAATACAGCAACCCAGATGGCCTTTTAACCCCGGACAAACAAAAGAATCTTTCTCTTTACTTCCATCAACTATCTCATCAGTCCGGGCTGACTGCAAGGACAGTCCTTCAAGCCTTAGGGTTCATGGCATCTTGTATTCTGGTACTTCCCAATGCCAAACTGCATATGAGGAAGCTACAATGGTATCTCAAAAATGTATGGACACAGCACTGCCAGGATTTGGACACTGTCATTCAAATAATACCTTGCATTCAAAAGGAATTTTTGTGGTGGGCTCAGGAATGTCACCTAAACAAGGGACTCTCTGTGACCCGGCCAGAGGCGAGTCAGATTCTAACGACAGATGCCTCAGACACAGCTTGGGGAGCTCATCTGAATGGAAAGTGGATACAAGACAAGTGGCCTGCCAGACTGCAGCATCTACATATCAACATGAAGGAGATGTTAGCAGTCCAGTTTGCTTTACTGGCTTTCAAGGATTTACTTCTTCCAGGGCAGGTGTTGATTCTAACAGACAACACAACTGTCATGTGGTACATCAACAAACAAGGGGGAACACATTCTTATCCTCTATGCAGGCAAGCAATGATTTTGTGGGAGACTGCGTTAAGCTTGCAGCTGAATCTTCAAGCAAGGTTTCTGCCAGGAGCACAGAACTCCTTAGCAGATGTGTTAAGCAGTCAAATCATGGATCCCCACGAGTGGAAACTGGATCTTCATGTATTTCAGACATTGACAGTGTCATGGGGAACTCCAGACATAGATCTGTTCGCTTCTCCACTAAACCACCAGCTGCCAAAGTTTTGCACGAAAAGGTTTCATCACACAGCCTGGAAAGTGGATGCTCTTTCTTTCAGTTGGAAAAATCTTCATGTGTATGCCTTTCCACCTCTGCCTCTCCTCCCAAAGGTACTTCTAAAGGTCAGACAAGACAAGCCAAGGATGATTTTAATAGCTCCAGATTGGCCTCGGCAGCACTGGTACCCATTGCTGAGGAGTCTGGTAAGGAAGCCTCCATGGCCCTTACCTTCGATTCCACACCTATTGTCTCAGAAGGACGGGCATCTGCTCAATGTCAAGCTTCACTCTCCATCTAACAGCTTGGCATATTCTGTTTTGAACCATAGCAGGTCTCAGCTTCCTCAACAAGTTTTGAATGTGATTATGGAAGCCAGAAGACCTAGTACAAGGAAAGTGTACGAGGAAAATGGAAGAGATTTTTATTTTGGTGTGCAGCAAAGGATTTGGATGTTTCTGAGCCAAATTTGAGTGTGGCTCTTCAATATCTTACTGAGTTGTTGGACAAAGGTTTGTCTTTCTCTTCCATTAAGATTCATGCTGCAGCAATTTCAGCTCACTATGATTGTGACCCACCATTGTTTTCTCATCCTTTGTTCAAGCAATTTCTTAGAGGGGCAAAGAATATAAGACCCCCACGTAGAGCTCCTACTCCTGCTTGGGACCTCAATTTTGTGTTGGAGAAACTCACTCTACAACCTTTTGAGCCTGCAGCTACTGCTGAATTGAAATATTTGTCATGGAAGACTGCTTTTTGTTAGCCATTACATCTGCAAGAAGGGTGTCTGAATTGCAGGCCCTTATGGCGGTTGAGCCTTTCCTGATTTTTCATAAGGATAGGGTATCTTTACGTACTAATCCTTCCTTTATGCCTAAAGTGGTTTCTAGTGTGGCTTTAAACCAAACTATTCATTTGCCTACCTTTTATGCAGATCCCCAAAATAAGGGGAAAAGATTTTGCACACTTTAGATGTACACAGGCAGTTGCGTTATTATTTAAGCAGGACTAAGGATTTTAGGCAGTCTCAGCAGTTGTTTGTTTCTTTTGCTTTGAGTTCTCAGGGCAAGCCTGTGTCAAAACAAACTATTTCTAAGTGGATTGGGTTTTGCATTGCATTTTGTTATTCCCATCATGGCAAGGAGATTCCAGCTGGGATTAGGCCTCATTCCACTAGGGCTACTGCCACTTCAACAGCATTTCTAAGGGGTGGCAACTAAGGATATTTTGGAGGCAGCTACTTGGAGTTCAGTGCATACTTTCTCTAAGCATTACCACCTTCCTCTCTACTCTAAATCTAGGGCTGGTTTTGCCACGGCTATTTTGCAGGGCATGTTGTCAGCTCCTGCTTCCTTATGATTTGCCAGCCTCCCTTACCTCTGCTTTGGGATTCTACCCAAGTGTTAGGACTGCAGCAATGTGGTATGAAGAACATAGTACAGTTTTGTACCTACCATAAATGTAGATGTTCAAGATCCACATTGCTGCAGTCCAATTTACCCTCCCTCCTTCCCCTCTGTGTTTAGGGGTGGTTGTGTGGGTGAGATTATACTCTTGTAAATTTGTATATATTGTATATATATTTGGTGCAGGAGTGTGTGGTGTTTTTTGGTTTTAGCCTTATCTTTTTAGGGTCTTCTGACATCTGGGGCAAGAAAAGACTGAGGATATGACGTCGGTCATGCGCATTTGTACCCTGACGTCCTGACGTCAGACTAATGCGCCTTGACCGACGTCAGCCATATACTTTGGTATTCGGGCCGACTGGGACAGCGGACTACCCAAGTGTTAGGACTGCAGCAATGTGGATCTTCGAACATCTACATTTATGGTAGGTACAAAACTGTACTTTTTCGAATGCTCGAGAAACTAGTTACTGGTGGTACAATATTAAAGTAATGTGATTTGAACACTCTTAACAAGCCAGCTGTTACAAGTAGACACCAGTCAGAATAATATAGAAGCTGTAATCCTGCAAAAGAACATACCAGCTCCCTATGAATCAAGAATATTTACCTAATTGCCAAAGAGTTGTGCAAAGATAGAAATGAGCTGCTAGCAATAGTATATGGATGTTAAGAGATTCCATGTTTGTTTGTTTTCCCCAGTGGTAAAGATAGTCAGATGGAAACAGGCCAAAAACCAAAAAAATGTCTATCAATGCCCTTGTAGAAGGCACCTTCAGGATTGTTGAGGATGCTACTTTATGTCTAGAAGTTTGATTTGACATTGATAATAAAGACCAGGCAAGGAATTATGATAGTAAATGTGCTGAGCAGAACAAAATTACCAGATAAGGATGAAATGCTGAGAGAAAACTGTAAGTTCTGTTTTTACTTAAAATAAAACGAAAAGAAAGAGAATTTCTGAGCTATACTGACACTGACTTAGAAATGCAGCTATTAAACAACACTATGAAAAGATGATTTGAGCAAAAAAAAAAAAATCACATGTATAAAAATAAATCGGTCTTATTTTTCTTTCAAGCTAGAAATAGTGTTCAAGCCTTAATGTTCAGAGTTGACAAAGTAATAGTTACCAGTCACCTGAGAAACATGTTTGAGAGAAACAATTCATTCATTTTGTCTGTAAGAATGTGAAAAGAAAGAGCAAGAGATGTAGCAGAGTATCATCTCAGAAAAAGTACTGCAATGTTGTGACATCTGCAGTCAGTGCATGACAGCAGTCCTACTAAAAAAAGAGAGAAAAGTATTCCCTGCTCCAGATTATCTGTGAATCTAAGTGGATTATTCCAATTTTCCTGAAAGAATTGAACAGACAGACACATGAAATATGTGATTAGTGTATTAAAGTCAAGATTTTTTGAGATACTGGATACTTGATATTTTGATGTTCACAGGTGTGTACTAGGCTTAATGACCTCTAAGGTCCATATAAGCCTAGCAGTGCAACCTAAATTTGACCCACAAATTTGATTTCTATAGGAGATGATTCTCTGTCTTTGTCCATCAGAGACATGGACACCAGATCAAGGGTGAATTTCCAATTAACCATCTATTGGTCCAGGTTTCACTTAAATAGGGTTAGGAAGGAACTCTGCTTCACATGGATGAGGAGCCTGTTCCAGAGAATGGGAATTCTCTGAAAAACATATCTGTCTCTCCACCATGACCTGTTTGTCACCAGCAAAATTTAGGTCTTCTGATGTAGTTCTAGATGAGAATCAAGCCCTGTACCTTGTATTTGTGAGGTAAACACCTTGACCGATAGGCCATTACAAGGTTGGAGTTTGACAGCCGTCCGTAATACACGTCAGGAATTCAAAAGATTTGTTCATGGGTGGGAATTCAAACATATACCATCAGGCCTCACTTTTCCCAATCTAATGGACAAGTAGAGAGAACAATTCAGACAATAAAGAATTAAATAAAAAAGAAACTAATACACAATTGTCATCTTGCAGGATTGAAATGTAGGAACACTCCACTGCAAAGATCACCAGTTTATCTGTTTATGTGCAGAAAAGAACAGATTAGGTACCTCAGCTGTGATAATGGTGGCTGAAAGCCAACAAAAAGTGAAATATTACAAAGAATTCAGCAGGCAAATACTGTTATGAAAGAAAATTCAGAAGTCTACCATTTTTAGGTTGGAGAAAATGTAAGAATACAGAAGCTATAGGAAAGTCTGTAGCCCATAGCTGAATTTGTAAGCTGAACAGCTGAACCAAGATCATCTTGTGTAGTTTATGGGGATCTAGAAGAAACCAAATACATGTGTACAAGACAAATATGTCAAATTCAAAATTAAAGGAAGAATGGCAACCAGATATGTCACAGTCCTTGTGTAAGAAGAGCGGGAATAACTAATAAAACTTATAAAGTCATGATGATCCAGAGGGAAGCAGAATGTAAGAAAGTACTACTTTTATTGGTGGGTCTTGATGCAGAAAAAGCATTTGACAGAGTGGACTGGGACTTCATGAGCAGGGCAATGGAAGCATTTGCTTTCCCTGATACAATTATAGGGTTGATTAGAAGAATTTGTGAGGGATTGGAGGCGCAAATTAAAGTGGGTGGGGTCCTCTCCAGTAATTTCTGGTGGAGTAGAGGAACCAGGAAGGGTTGTACGCTTTCCCCTTTGTTGTTTGCATTATATTTAGAATCATTGGCAAAGAAAATCAGGAACTCAGAAATTCAAGGATATAACTGGTATGGTAGTCATGAAAAGCTAGCTCTATTTGCAGATATTTTATATAAGACATTACAGTGTTGTGGAACATTTTAAGACAGTTTCAAATCTTCTCGGGATACAAAATTAATGAAGCTAAACCAAAGACGATAGCAGTAAACACACAAATTGGTTCAACAATATCCATGTTTAAGGGGACATGATAAAATGAAGTATTTAGGAGTATGGATTAGAAATGACTCTGTGGTGGTAGCTAAGGATATGTGGACAGAGACTAAATTAAAGATAATACAAAATTGAGAAACTGGAAGTTTTGTTATATGGATACTTAGATACAAGCCATTAAAATGTTTTTAGTCCCTTTACTCTTATACACAGGTCAGGCTTACTTTTATCAGCCGGAGGAGAAGTTGTGGATAGCAATTAAAAAAGAGTTGAAGGCTTTTATTTGGGAAGGGAAGATAGCAAGGGGGTCAAGTGGGGATAAGCTGCTTCTACTAATAGAACAAGGTAGACTAGGATTACCTAATTTAAGGGGGTATTTTAGAGCAACACAGTTAAGACTCTTGTACATAGCACAAGCAGAAAACTGCAGTTCAAAGTGGAAAAAAATGATGCTGACACAGGGAGGAAGCTCAAGAAATAAGGAGAGATTGGGATTTTGGATGCAGACTCTTAAGGAGAACAACCAAAATCATACAGAGTATTATATTCATAAAATAGCAAGGAAAATTCTAAGAACCAAACCAGCATGAGAATGGACAAAAAGAGATTTTGCCTATAGGGATGACTGTAGTCAGGGATATAGATAATAGGCAAGAGGGGGCTGGAATTTATTGGAGAAAACTGGCAAAGGAACCAAGGTACTGGGAGCAAATAACTAGAATGGGAAAGGTAACAGAATGGGAAGAGGCCAAGAATTTATTTGAACTACAGGTTAGAGATTGCCTTCTCTAGCAAGGATTGATATCTGAGTATAGGCAAAGAGAAAGAAATAGGGGGCTGATAAATGAAAGACCAGAACTGGTAGAGTTTTTAATGGTCTGTAACAGAAGCTGCTTTTAAAAAAGGAATAATTAGTAAAGCTTATAAAATAGTGCATGTTAATTATAGGAATCCATTAGAGGAGCTTAGAAATGATTGGGAAGAGAGATTGGATAAGCAATTCACAAAGAGACAATGGGGGGTATATGTACATCTCCCAAATATGCAACAAAGTCTAGAAGTTTTAGAATCTTTGCCCAGAAGTTTTTACATAGGTATTTTTAAACCCCAAGTAGACTCCAAAGAAATTTTCCCCGGGTGGATAGCAAATGCTGGCGGTGTGACAAGCAAGACAGATGTAGCTGTGAACATATTTTTTGGGAGTGTAATGAGCTGGTAGACTTTAGGGATTCCCTGCAGACCACTCTGTCGGAGATGCTGGGTGAGCATATTGGACTGACTGACAGATGATTTTTTTGAGTTATGCTACAGAATCAGAATTGTGTAGACATAGTATAAAGCCTTTCGGAGTCTAATTATGGTGGCTGCCAAAAAAACAATTACTAGAAAATGGAAATCAAAGTCTGGACCAGCTCTACGAGAAGTAAGTGAATATAGTAACCAAGATAAAACAACTGGAATTGGGATCTTTAGAAAAGGGAAGGAGCAAACTACATAGGAAAAAATGGGAATTGTGAGAACAATATATGCAGAACAGGAATGAGGTTTAAGAGGCAGGATTTTAATGAGCCATATGATGCTTAACTAACCATGACTGGATGGTTTTATAAGTGATGTATAATGTTTGTAACTACAGTTTCATTGGTGTCTGTGGTGTAGACTGTTTGCAGCTGAAGTGGTATCATTTTGTATGTTTTTTTATTTATATAAATGTAAGATTGCCTTTTGTCATATGTGAAAATTTAATAAAGATGTTTGGAAAAAGACTTATGAAGTCATGTCTCCAAGTAAAGCTCAATAAGTGCCCCAAAATGATTTTCAAGATGGCTGCACACTTAACTTCAGCTCTCCCAATGTGAAAAAAGAAACTGAGAGGTAAGGGCTAGCAATTCTGCCAGTTCTAAGAAAATAAACTAGAAAATTTCTGGTGAAGAGAACACTGACTGGGTGGAATCCTGTAGATGGTCAGCAAAAAGCATTTTAAGCTACAGCTTTGTACAAGAAATGGTTTCCAGTAATTTAGAGGTGAAAGAAATCAAATGTGCTCAGAGCTGATTAAAATAAATGAAACATTGAATGAGTATATCAACTCAAATAAGAAAATGCTGAAAAATGGAGGAAGCTATTCAGATAAACTGATAAACTACAAAAATAAGAGGTTGGAAAGAAGAAAATGCTTGGTTGAATATGAGACTAACTCTTACCATCTTTTCAAAACTGCTCTTCTTTAGCAGAGGACAGAGCATTCAGAGAAAACACAAGATTTTCTGCTGTACCAGAGAAACTGGAAGGAACAGCGTATTAATTTTATTAAACAACTGGACTGGTATTCCCACAGCAGGATTTGTTAACTGAATGGGCACAACGTGTATGGTCTGATGAAGCGATTAAGTTTATGAAAGTTCAACTTTGTTGTTCTGTAATTAGTTTTATCAGCTGTATCGATCGGAGAGTTCCTTTTTTTGCTGTACATCATGTTTATACTCCAAGCCTGAGAAAACAGCCAAGACCTACATTAGTAAAGTTGCGATCATGCCAGCAGAAAGAGTTGATACTGACATAACTGTGGCAGAAGGGTGAAGTAGTAAAACTTGGAGACACTAGAGTGTTTGTGGAACATGGTTATTCACTGTAAATCGGGTAGAAGAGAAGCAGATTTATCCCAGCCATCAGGGACTGTTGAGAGGCAGGTGTGAGATTCAAGCTGCTCTCTCAAGCTATGTTCAGAATATTTTTTTCTTGGAGGATCAAATTCATTTTATAATGCAGAACAGGATAAGCAGGAAGTCCAAATGTTTCCGCAACAAAAAGTGAGCCATTAAAACAGAAGGGGACTCGCTTCTCATTCTTCTGATGATGCAGCTTATAGAGAGACTTTGCCAGTGAAATTTTGTCCATTATTCCAAAGGAGAATGCTTGAGAGGCAGAAAAAAAAGTGCAGGCGTTGATTAAAAATTCTGGAGTACCTTGGATCTGATCCTGAGTCAGGGGTTAGCAAATGGAGATGAACAGAAAGAAAAGTAGCAACACTGAAATTCGTGAATAATTGTAAGACTATAAAGCATCAGTCTCATTTGTGAAATATGGATTTACAAGAAAGTGGGTGAGAAAGATTGGACTTTTGTTGACTTTGTTAAACTTGTGGGGGTTATTAAAAGGCATATATTCTACTTCGTCATTAATGTTTGCAAAGGCACTTCTTTCTGCTTTTATTGTTAGAGGTCACCACAGTGGAACAACGGTCCTCAAAACGATTGGCAGTGGAGTTTTACAGTGTCAAGTTGCCAGCCCAGTGCCCAGTCTTCTGCAGAGGTCACACACTCGCATCTAGGGCGAATTTAGTGTGTCCAATCCACCTGCAGCATGTCTTTGCAATGTGGGAGGAAATCGGAGCTCCCAGAGGAAATCCATGTGACAGCAGGGAGGACATGCAGACTCCATACAGAAGGCACCCCGGCCGAGAATCGAACTGGAGAACCTCTCGCTGTGAGGCGGCAGCGCTAACCGCTGCACAATGTTTGCAAAGACACTAAAGGGGAAAAATAACTGTAAGTAAAATAATTAATAGTTTTGTAAAACATTTCATGGTTCAAATTAGTGTTGTATAGTAAAGCATATTTCAGTGATTGTCGTATGTGATAAAAGTGCTAAAGTAAACTTGTACTTTTTTTTTCTTTTTTAGTTTTAAGAAATGTAGGCATTGTAATGTAAAAAAGGAAGAAAGGCTGGACAAAGCATGATGTGAAGTTGTTCTATCTCACCGTTCATTCTTTACTGATGGGGTTCGGACCAGATCCTCGGCTCTGACTCGGCCAACTGCAAAAGCTCAAGGTCTTCAACCAGCTCGAGGCCAACTCCCTATCCCGTGATGCACCCTGATCTTCCCCCAGATCTTGTTTGCTGCTGCAGCTTGATCAGACGTTCACCAGCTTTGGCCAGTGAATTACCTTTCTTTAAATATTATAGCTGTTATTTTAGCCCTGACAACCACTCCATCAGTTTGAGCAGCCCCCTCCTTGAAAGCACCAGTGTGTGCCTCTTTATCACATGCTCCATTGAAGCGTAGAGATCCTGAGCCTCAGGGAGCTCCATTGGGTGAGCATGTTCTTCCGAGACCTCTCCAGAAGCCCCCACTGAAGAAGTGCCTAGGAAGAGACTCTGCAGGAGGAAGCATTTGGACTCCCCACAGGAGTCAGTCACTTTGGATACTGACTTGGATGAGTCAGAAGGGTCCCCACAGTCCCCCTCAGAAGATATCTCCTTCGCAGATATCTTAGAGATTGTTAGAGGGGTGGCTGGAAATCCCTTAACCCTTCTGATGATGAGTCAGTTCTCTGAAGGCTTTTGGGTCTCAACCCTCCACCTCTTGGGTGTCTCCACCCTTCGATGAGTTGCTGGAATTACTCACTCGAAAGGCTTGGGAGTTCCCAGACACCACGGACCCTGTCCCTAGGAGGCCTAACAAATTTATTACTAGCCCAAAAGACAGACTTTACCTTACTAAAGGGGAGTACCTGTTGATGCTATGGTGGTGACAGCAGCCACCAAGAAGGAATTATAGGAGACTTCATCTGTTCATCTTCCTAATAGGGAATCTAGGATTATGGACAGATACGGGAAGCATATGTTCAGTTCAACGACCTTCGTTCTTTGATCGCTGAACTACCTCACACATTTTACTAGGTTACAAAGGGATCTCCTGAATGAGCTAAGAGACACCCTACAGGGTTCAGTAGCTGCGGGAGTTTCGGACAAGGTAACTTCCTAGCTCTCCACTCTTAATTCGATAGTAAACTCTTCCATGCATCTGTTGTCTTATGCAGCTGATGGTACGAGCAGTTCAGCGGGTACAGGAATCACTCTCAGGCGACATTCCTGGATGCGCTTATGTTCCTTTGCGGAACCCTTTAAGTCTTCCTTCATTAACATCCTCTTTGACAGTTTATCCCTTTTCGGACCTAAGGTAAAGGAAACTGTAACCAGGAGTGAAAAAAAAAACGGAAAGACCTTGTCTGCGGTCGGAGTACGTTTTTTTACCCTGAACAGACCTTACCCCAAAGGGAGGTGGAAAGATATGGTTCCGTAAGTCTCAAGGATCTTTCCAAAACACTCGTGGTGACACCCTCTCTAGACGCAGAGGAGGAGGTAATTATGGAAGATGTCACCCACGTAGCAGGGGGGGGGGTCCGCAGAACCAGGGCGACAGAGACCAGTTCTTTGGCAAGCCCTACCAGCGCTCCTGAGAGGATGCCCGACTCTTCATCTCTGGAGGCAGTCAGGGGACGCCTATCTTTGTACCTAGACGCCTGGCTAAAAATAACAAAAGACAGCTGGGTACAAAGCATAAAATCCAGAGGATACTCTGTTCCCTTTGCCACTCCACCCCCTCTAGTAAAGAAAATCCCAGATGTTCCATCCAGTCACAGGGACCAAGCAGCCTTAGAGGTCCAAAGGTTGCTGGACAAAAGAGTCATCCATCCAGTCCCAGCAGACCAGAGAGGATCTGGGACTTACTCAAGGTTCTTTTTAGTTCCAAAGAAAATGGGACTGGAGACCTATTCTGGACGTAAGCAGACTAAACAAGTCAGTGAAAAAGATGAAATTCCGGATGGTCACGCTTCATTCAGTACTTTACTTTCTGGGGAAAGACAATTGGATGTGCTCTATAGATCTTCAGGATGCGTACTACCACATAAAGATGGACAGACCATCCAGGGATCATCCCAGCCATTATCAATTTCGCATTCTGCCCTTTGGTCTCACTACAGCCCCCAGAGCATTCACCAAATGTATGATAGTAGTCACCGCTCACGTGAGACTGTTGGGATTCCAGGTGTTTCCATATTTAGACGACTGGCTCCTCACTGCCACCACCAAGCATCAACTTCTTCATGTGAGGGACACAACTTTACACCTATGCAATCAATTGGGGATTACCATCAACTCAGAAAAATCTGCCTTATCGCCATCGCAACAGACCATCTTCACAGGAGCAAAACTAAATGCAGTTTTTATGACATTAAGTCTGCCTCCAGAAAGAATTTCTGTCTTACGAGAACAAGTATCAGACCTGCTTCTGAGAAAAAACACACCAGTCTCAATGGTACTCAAATTGCTAGGATCGATGGTGGCAGCAATCATAGCCATTCTCCTCGCACGAATGCATATGCAAATTCTACAATGGCTCCTATTCTCTCAATGGTCCTTTCAGGAACTTCCAGTAACTTCCAGTGTCACATCAAATTGTCATAATGAATGTGTGCAAGAAGGACCTTCAGTGGTGGCTGACGTCTCAAAATATATCTCAGGGACGTCCATTCGTTGTACCCAATCCCATAGCCGCAGTGACCATGGACGCTTCCTTGATTGGGTGGGGAGGGGCACTTTCAGGAAAGAACAGCCCAAGGCACGTGGAAGAGACACGAGGCTCATCTGCATATAAATGTCCTGGAGATGAGAGCGGTACTTCTAGCGTTTGCAGTCCTTTCAAGACTCTCTACCTCTGGGAACAATTGCAATTCAGACTGACAACATGTCAATGGTTTCGTACATCAACAAACAAGGAGGAACCAAATCGTACCCCATGTCAAGAGGCCATGAGAGTATGACAGTGGGCAATCTCCTCCCAGAGCTTTCTGTTAGCAATGCATATCCTGGAGAAATCCAATGTTATAGCAGACAAACTGAGCAGAGCAATCTTACTGCCTCACGAGTGGTCCCTGAAGCAACAAGTAGCTGAAAGGATTTTCCGCAGGTGGGGCAAGCCTTGCTGCGACCTCTTTGCAACCGTAACAGACATGAAATACAGCAGCTACTTTGCCCTAATTCCCCAGCTGGGGGGAAGCCCCAAGGGATGCACTGGTGCACAATTGGCCCCTGGGTCTCCTTTATGCATTTCTCCCCTTCCCTCTGATTCCCAAGATATTACAGAAACCAAAACTACCGGGAAGGACCATGATACTAATTACCTGTTACTGACCTTGGCAAATTTGGTTTCCCTTCCTCCAGCCTCATCTTTTGGACGAATCCTGGACCCAGTTCTGGACCTGTTGACCCGTTCATTGGGGGCTGTTCATCCCTTCCCTTCATTCCCTCAAACTGACAGCTTGGCTGCTCCAATTCCCGCAATAGCCTGGATTTACAGCCTCTCAACAGAGTCCCAGCATATTATAACATCCTCTCATAAATCATCTACAAGAAGTTATATCTTAGCAAATGGAAGAGATTTTCTGTATGGGCCTCTCAGAATGATGATGATCTTTATCTAGCTCCGATCCCATCTATATTGGAATTTCTAACTAAACTTTTCAATGAAGGAGCGGCTGCAGCTACCATTAGAGTTCAATTAGCAGCGATTTCAAACTTTCATCTTGGTTTCCAAGGCTCTAATGTCATGTCGCATCAACTTGCTAAAGCCTTTCTTAAAGGTGCCATTCATTTGAGGCCACCAATCAGAGCTGCGGTCATGCCATGGAATCTAAATTTTGTTCTGTCCAGAATCATACTACCTCCTTTTGAACCAGCCTCGTCCTGTTCTTTGAAATTCCTTTCATGGAAGACTATTTTTCTGATAGCTGTTACTTCTGCTCAGAGGATTTCTGAGCTGCAAGCCTTAACCATCAAACCTCCTTATCTGATTTTCCATAATGACAGACATTCGCTCAGAAGTAATCCATCCTTCTTACCAAAAGTTTGTTCAGAGGCAAATCTTAACCAATCTATTGAGTTGCCCGTTTTATTCCCCCATTACACAAATAGGATGGAACACATGCTGCACAAACTTGATATTCATAGACAACTCTGATTTTACCTAGACAGAACGAAACAATTCAGGTCAACAGATAAACTCTTGGTTTCCTTTTCAGAGTCAAAGAAGGATGCCGCAGTGACAAAAGTAACCTTGTCAATATGGCTGTCAGATTGCATTTCCTTCATTTATAATTCACAAAATGTCCCCTTGCAACAAAAAGTAAAGGCCCACTCTACTAGAGCGATTTCAACCTCATTAGCTTTTTCTGCAAGGTTACCATTAGCTACCTGGTCAACACCTCATACCTTTATCACCCATTGCAAAGTAGACAAGGCCTCTAGGAACAGGACCTCCTTTGGTTCCACAGTTCTGAGGAATATTCTCCCATGAGCCACCTGAGAAGATGGTGCTTGGGACACTACCCATCAGTAAAGAATGAATGGTGAGATAGAACAACTCCACATAAAGAAGTTATGTACTCACCATAACGTTCCATGTGAGTTGTTCATCTCTCCTTCATTCTTACGTCCCACCCTCCAACCCCCATCCAGTCTAATTGAGATCCGTATAGGGTGCTTTGTCTCTTATCCAACTCTCTGAATGGCATATTTATACTACTAAGTAGTCAGGCAGCAAACATGATCTGAGGGAAGATCAGGGTGCATCATCGGATAGGGAGTTGGCCTTCAGCGGGTTGAAGACCTTATGCTTTAGCAGTTGGCCATGTTGTAGCCGAGGATCGGCTCTGAACCCATCAGTAAAAATTGACGAGATGAACAACTCACATGGAACGTTATGGTGAGTACATAACTTCTTTTTTAAGTAAATATGCAGTAATCTTGGGCTGTTGGAGTGGGGGATGGGGGTGTAAAATGCACTGATTATAATATGTTTTTGCTTACTTTTGCATAAGTGAATGTCTGGATTAATATCTTTGGCTTTATCTTATAATATTTTATGCAAGTATGGGGCTTTAAAAATATTGTGAATGTAAAGAAAAGTTTTCCTTTAGCAAATAAATGCTCAGTGTGAGTTGAGAATTCTGCAGCTGAGGGCAGCTGTATATTCTGTTATGTTTCCATGGAGATGAGCTGACTGCAAATGCAGGCAATACATCTCAAGACTCTGGGCATTGTTTGCTGAAGGAACTATAAAATTAAAAGGTACAAGAGCAAGCAGCTTAATAGAAAAAAGGTTGACATTATTGGAAGTGTGTAAGAGATGGCAGCTTTCCTGGTACCTAAATAAATGCATTTACTAGAACAGTGTATAATTTAGTTTTGTTTAAAGATAGCCAGTGCATTATTTCTTAAGGCTAAAGGTTAATGTTTTCTGAAAGAATTGAAGCTGTTTCTCACATCTAAGAGGGGAAATAGACCATACAAAATCAGGTAGCAGTTAGTATAAGTAGGAGCACAGGCTGCAACATGTGCTTTAGCAAGGATAAACTTAATTTTAGGTTTAGTAATGCCTGCCAGTGCAGAAGTCAGTTTGAGACATTTATTCTTATCATGAGGGTTAACTTTAGTGGAGTCCCTCAGGGTTCTGTGCTGGGACCTCTCGTGTTTGGCATCTACTTTTCTGAAGCAAAAACCAATACCAAAGGATTCTGACTAGGTTTGTAGATGACTGTTAGGAGCAGTGATTGAATTGCAAAATGACTTGGTCATCCTCCAGGAAAGTTTGTCCAAAATAAATAGCTGATGCCAAAATCATGGACTGAAACTAAATGCCAAAAGATGCATTATTGTATCCTTTTGGAAGTCATCTACCCAGGGGACTAACCATATTGATAATATGCCCGTAAGAGTTGACTCAGTTGTCTGGGATTTAAAAACTTGTGTGAACAATGATGTAGTTTGTGTGTTTAAGGTCCTGGGGTGTTCTATTTTGTAGGTTTTCATTAAAGCAAAAAAGTCTTATAAAATATAACATAGGTTGAAATGGCGATGACAAGAAACAAATGTATAAAAGATCAACCTGCTAAACATTAGTGGGTGCATGTAGCACAAAAGGGGTCTATATTATATGCTCAGAGACTTTTCCTTGAACATATAATCATTGACACCCAAAGAGCAAACCCTCTAAAGCACGAATGGCCACTTCCTCATATTTTTTCCTTGACAAAAAATTCAGTTGGATATTATTGGGAATTGCCCTTTTCCCCAATGTAGAGCAATCTCAGAGTTGGTATATTTAGTTAGGGGGGTGTGGAGGGCACAGCCCCCCACTTGATTAGGGTTTTGAAGTTTGTTTTTTTTATGTACGGCCCCGTGAATTTTTTTCCCCAAGGAAAAATTTGTGGATGTGGCCATTTGCGCTTTAGAGCGTTCACTTTTTAGGTGTCAATGATTATATGTTCGTAGAAAAGTCTGTTCAAGCATGTAATATAGACCCCACGCAAAAGCTGGAAATAGATATTTAAAAAACTATCCTATATAATAGGTGGGAATAATTTCTTATAATGGCTATAGAATCCATATTTAGAATGTGAATGGCCTCAAAGATGTAGGCAAAAAGGTAAGAGAACTGAATTGTATTACGAAATGTGGTGTACAAATAGCCGTGCTACAGGAGACACATTTGGAAAGAATTGAGCGTGTGGATTTGATTTCAGGTTGGATATTTGACAGAATATCCATGACAAAGGAAACCGGGAGTACTTCTAATTGCTAGAGGAGCTCCTATAGTGATAAAAGATGTCCCAAGATGAAGCAATATCTTCACTCTTAAGTAGTTCCATTAAATGCTCCAGATGTGGAAGACCAAATAAAAAGAAAATTATATGGACAATTCGAAATTAAAAATGATTATAAGGACTGAAATATTTATTTTTAAAAGTGGTTTGAATAAACATTTTTTTATGTCTAATGTAAATAACAAGTGTTGTACCTAGTATACAGTGTTAATGTGAATTCTAAAGGAAAGGTGAATGTTTTAACCTGAAGAGAATGATGGGTACTAACCTGCAATACCTAAAGCCAAGTCCAAGAAGTTGAAATGGTTGACAGCAGAGCAGGCATACTCATAAATGGTTAGATTTATCAGCACAAGAGAGGCAGCACTATTGTTCAAAAAGTTAAGTATACTTTCTAAATCTTCAAGTATATCTAACAAGAACCTGGCAAATAAGATGAGGAAAGACTGGGTGCCTTCCAGTTATCACCATGCAAGAGAGGCTTGTGTGGCACAGAATTGGGAGAAAAAAAGATGTGGGGGTTGGAAGTGCCATGCTGGCAATGGTATCCCTCATTAACATATGGGTGCAGTCATGAACAGGAAGGATGGATGATGCCCAGCAGTCACAGGAGTGCTCACATCTAGCCACCAGAAGTGTGAATAAGGTTTCATTAGAAATGCCTTCCTCTCTGGGGATACATACCATTTTTGTAGTTGCCAGGATGACAGCCCCTTTGGAGATTCTTTCCTCCATGCTACAGATACCCCATTCCAAGGCAAATGAATGAATGAATGAACTTGAGACCAAGAGGAGAGGTTTGGTGGTCAATGGTTACAAAAGCCAAAACAACTTAAGAAAACAACTAAGTATATCCCTGGAGCTGAGAATACACATTACATGGGGACTGAGAGAGTTCGGCTCATGGAGACATATATTTTGGGAATATAGACAAAATAAATACAAAGAAGACATGCAGATTATATTAAAAGGAGATTTTTAGAGATAAGTTGTTCAGAGAGAAAATCACTTTCCACTGATTTGCAGAACATAAAAGGGGAGCTCATGGCATAAGTAGGCCTTCTAAGGGTTTATAATGACAGTAGCAAAGAAAAACATAGTTACTTCTAAATGGAAATCAAAATGGAGATCAACTTTTCAGATACATATTGCATTGATAGAGGAGTAAGCCAAACAGGAGGAGAAGGTTTACCAAGAAAAAAAAGTAGAAATGTATAAAAATAATGGTTGCAGTGAATGCCACATTTGGAAAGAAGAGTTTGGAAGAGGTAGATTAGTTAAGACAAATGAATGTTGTATTTTTTGCAGTAGTTGATGTATTGGTCTCGTAGTTTTGCTAAGAATTTTGAAGCGAAAGTTGCAGTTCAATGGAGAGCAGGGAAATTAAATTAGATTGAAACAAGTTGACGTATTAGGAGAAAAACGTTCTCTTGTTTGTGAAATGTTCACGTAAAACTTGGGGAAAATCTAGTACTATGAAACTGAAGAAAGAATGGTTATGTACTGTAAAAAGGAAACTTGTTAATGTAAAGTTCATGTTTACATGATGATTTGTGCGCTCTGTATGATTGAGGTGTTTACAATTAAGTTGATTAATACAGACATGCTAAATGGAATGTATTACCAACTTACCTTATAGATAGTTAATAATCAACATATAGCTGTAGTGCTAAAGAGCTAGCTGCATTGATTAGCATGTCTTGTAGTACACTCATGTCAATAGAAATCATTTGGAATATAAATCTAATAGAGATTAAATTACATCTAATCCGTCAAGTCCTTTTAAAGGCTGGGGATTCTTCAACAGGAACTTTGCTTGTTAGGGATGGGTGTTTGTGTGAACCTATCTTATTACAGGATGCAGTGAAGGCTTTCAGTTTCCTTTCTTACAAGCAGACTCAAGTGAGCAGATGCATTTGGGTTTGAGTTAATGAAGAGATGTAAACTCAAGATCTGAAGTAGTTTACTTCATTTGGTCTTCAACCTGTGGGATACCGGATCCGTATTGGATCTGAGCCAGCAGTCTTACTAGCATCTGCTCCAAGCTCCTCCCCTTACCTATAATTCACCTCCACTACCTTCCACCCCCCCCCCCAGATCTCGTTTGCAGCTGCTAGCTGAAGCATCGTGATCTCCAGAGCTCCGGGTAGTAAGTGGGTTTTAAAGCTTTTAGAAAGCCTTTTTTCACTTCTAACTGCAGCATAGTGATAGTGTAGGTTCCCCTTTCTCCCCCCTTGCTTGGTGCGTCCTGTTTTCAGACTTTGTGTTGTTGGCTTAATTTAGCAGTGAGTGTATTTGCCCCACCCCCCCATGTATTTTGTGTGCGAGAGTGGTGTTTTCAGTGGGAAACTCATAATTGTTCTACTTGTTTCCCTCTGCTATTATGGCTGATAAGCCAGTATTTAAGAGATGCACTGAGTGTGGCCATAGGTTGTCCCTAGCAGATGGCCACACTCTGTGTGTAATGTGCTTGGGCGTGGCTCACCTTAGTACAGACTGTTCTATATGCGCGGGTTTTAACCTGCGTGTGATCAAGGACAGGAAGGCTAAGTTGGCCCTGAAAGGCCTTCTTCCCCCTTCTGAGGCAGTTGCCCCGGCTTCGGTCACAGCAACTGCTGTGGCTGCCTCTCCTTCTCTTGCCCTTGCTTCTCCTCCCTCCCAGTCTGGGACTCAACCTCCCACGTCAAAACCTGTGGAAGAGGAGCGCAAAAGGGGCAGAGAGACAGAGAGCACCAAGACCTAGGTCAGACAAATGCAAGCGATTTCCAGACCTCCCTTCACCAGTTAAGACACATAGGATCCGTGACTTCCCTCGGCTCTGATCTCCGAGGTTTTCTCCGGAGCCAGAAGAGAGACAGTCTTACATCTAGGGCCTCGGTGTCCCAACCTGTAAGGTCAGAGTCCGTGGCCTCGTCGAGGTTCACTCAGTCCTTATTGGAAGTTGACATGAATAAAATGATGAGGAGGTTCATTCGTACTCTGATCCAGATGGGGGTCTTGCCAGCTCCCTCTTCCTCAGGAGGGGGGGAGCTTGCTTCCTTTGTTTAATCCGATTTCTCCTCCTCCAATCCACTGGGTTCGGAGTACTCTGATCCGAGGATGGCTTTGGTCAGGGGGTTGGCGCCGGCGGTACTGGTTTCCTCAACACAGACAGCTGACTGGAGCATGTTGGATCCAACCAGTTCGGATCCGAGCCGCTCTCGGAGCCAGAGCTTGGGTGTCTGATCCGAGGGAGTGGAACTTTTTTCATCTGCTCCATCTTTGTTGGGCCAAGTTCCCTCCCTCGGAGCTCCATCCACTTCGGGCCCAGCTCCAGTTCTCTCGGACCCAGGGAGACTGGCTTCCTTATTGGTTATACAGGCGGTTCTCTCTTCCTCAGCGTTTGACATGGTAGAAAGGGTTTTCTCTGCTGGATCGAGACCCCTGACTGTTCCCTCGGACTCAGCACTGACCCCCTTGGCTGTTTCTACGATTCCCATCATTTTACCAGAGGGATAGCCTGTGCTTGAGGAGCCCCAGACAGTTCCCCTGAGGAAATGTTGGCTTGCGAGTCCCCCCCCCCCGGAGAGCCTCACCGGGGATGTGCCTCGCAAGCATACGTGAATAGGAGGCACTTGCCCCGAGTCCCTCACCGAGGATATGGACTTGGATGATGGGAAAGGTTCCCCCAGGTCACCTCCTGAGGATGTCTCCTTTGGGGACATCATGGAAATCCTTCGCCAACAGGGAGGTTGGTCTTCCCCCAAACCTTCTGATGAGTCCGTGTTCCTGGAGGCTTTTGGCACGTGCCCATTTACTTCCTGGGTGTCCCCTCCCGCAGATCCTTTGGTGGACCTGGTCACCTCATGGGCATGGAAGGAGCCGGACACATTGGAACCAATTCCCAAAAGGCCTGACAAGATTCTGAGTCCACCTTCGGATAGGCCAGCATGGAACAAGGGCTCCCCCGTAGATGTCATGGTGGTAGCAGCAGCCACAAAGAAGGAACTACCCAGGAGAGTTCCTCGGTTCATCCTCCTGACCGAGAGTCGCGGATGATGGACCACTTGGGGAAGTGGGTTTACACTTCAGTTACCTTTTCCATTAGGGCGCTGAACTACCTGGCCCATGTCACGAGACTCCAATGCGACCTGGTCAAGGAGCTGGCAGAGTCTCCCCCTAAGTCCATGTCACAGGAGGACAGGGACTCGTTCTCAGCGAGGATGTCCACTTTGAAAGCAGTCTCCAACACGTCCATGTGACTCCTTTCACATGCTACTGAAGGAGCGGCTAGGGCAGCTGGGTCCAGCATGTCCATGAGGCTCAATGTCTGGCTCAGACTATGTCATTTCTCGGAACCTTTCAAGGCATCCTTTGCCAATGCCTTTATGACAGCTCTACTCTTTTTGGTAAGTCAGTCAAAGAGACTTTAGTCCAGAGTGAGAAGGATGAGAAGACACTGTTTGCCATCGGGATCTGCTTCTCGAACCCTCAAATATCCTTTTCCCGGAGCCAGATAGGGCAAGAGAAGATGTGGTTCCGGAAGTCACAGTATTCCCGGGACACTCAGGGCTCTTCTTCCCTCAGAGGCAGATGGGGACAGAATGGATGCTGGCCCAGAGGCAGAGGGGGGTCCAAGCAATTTTGGGTCTCTAGAACCTTTTTCGGACAGACCCGGACAGCAATTCTGAGGAGTGGCCTGGCCTGACTGCTCTACTCTGGAGGCAGTCGGGGGAAGATTGTCCTTGCACCTGGCGGCATGGGAGTCCATAACATCAGACAGCTGGGTGCTTCACATCATATCCAGAGGATACTCTAACCCCTTTTTGGGCCCTCCCAAATCTCCCAAACACCTCCCAGATGTACCACCCACGCAAAGGGAGGCAGCAGCACAGGAAATTGCCAAGCTGCTAGAAAAACGAGCCATCAAAACCGTCCCCCCAGATCAGTCCGGATCGGGCTTCTACTCCAGGCTACTTTTGGTGCCAAATAAAACGGGGGACTTAAGGCCCATTCTGGACCTATCTACCCTGAACCTGTCAGTTGCCAAAGAAAAGTTCTGGATGATCACATTACAGTCCATCAAGCTGTACCTGCAAGAGAGCGACTGGATGTGCTGGTTAGACCTCCAGGATGCGTACTATCGCATAAAAATGCAGAGAAGCTCCAGGAGGTTCCAACACTTCCGGCTAGGAGTCCATCATTACCAAATTCGATCCCTACCCTTTGGTCTCACCACAGCCCCCAGGGTGTTCACCAAAGTGATGGCGGTGGTACCGGCTCACCTGAGGATTCAGGGGATTCTGGTCTTTCCATACCTGGAAGATTGGCTCCTCACTGCTCCCACCAGATGTAAACTCTCTCAAACCTGAGATTATTTCTTACTCCTTGCCGTGTATTTCGGGATCACAATCAATGCATCCAAATCGCTCCTAAATCCTGTCCAGGTGATAGACTACATGGGACAAGGATAGATACATTACAGTTCAAAATCTTCCTGACCTCGGAGACGGTACAAAACCTGAGGATGTGTGTGTCTCTGATCTACCATTCTCATCTTCCATTGGCAGAATCAGTGTTGAGGGCCTTAAGTTCAATGGTGGCAACCATAACGCTTCTCCCATGTACCCGGTTACATATAAGAATTCTATAGTGGACACTAGCTGTACAGTGGTCCCTGTTGGAACTTCCATTGTCGTAAGTCCCTCCAAAATATCTGGAGAACACGGATGCCTCCCAACTCAGGTGGGGGGACATTGTTCGGGCAGGACAGTCCAAGGCCTGTGGTCCCCTGTAGAGACCAGCTTGCACATAAACGTTCTAGAGATGAGGGCGGTCCTTTTAACATTGCAGGCCCTTCATGCCTTTCTTCCACTGGGAATCATTGAAATTCAGTCAGACAACATGTCAGTGGTCTGGTATATCAACAAACAGGGAGGGACCAGGTCTTGCCCCCTTTGTCGCAAGGCCATGAGAGTGTGGGAATGGGCAATCTCCACTGGTCATTTTCTCATCGGAACACACATTCTGGGACAGTCCAACATTCTAGCGGACAGGTTGTCAGACTATTCTGATGCCTTACGAGTGGTCTCTGAATTTTTCAGTAGTGGAGCAGATCTTACTGGAGTGAGGTCAGCCTTGCTGTGATCTCTTTGCATCTCCTTAAACGCGAAGTGCAGCGAGTTTTTTGCTCTGAACCCCCTGCTGGGGGAGCCCTCCAGAGATGCTGTAGTCCATGCTTGGCCTCCCGGTCTTCTGTATGTTTACCCTCCATTATCTCTTATTCCAAGGTTTCTACAGAAAGCTCGTCGACTGGGGAGCAAAGTGATCCTCATTGCCCCGTTTTCGCCTCGCCAGGTATGGTTTCCCATCCTTTGGTCTCACCTTCTGGCTCCACCCTGGATCTTGGATCCCATTCAGGATCTGATTTCACACCCATCGAGGGTTCCTCATCTGAACCTGGACAGTTTGAAGCTCACAGCTTGGCTGCTCTAGTTCCCATGATCACTAGGACTCCTGGCTTATCCTCTTCAGTTGGGTCTATTTTGGTGGCTGCTCATAAGTCTTCTCCCAGGAAGGTTTATCACAGTAAATGGAAACATTTTTCTTTTTGGCACCTCAAAGGAGTTTACACCCCTTCACGGCTCCTATTTCTGCCATTCTTGATTTTCTAGCTGATATTTTTCAACACGGAGCTAGTTCTTCTACTGTCAAGGTTCAATTGGCTGCCATTTCTCACTTTCATGTGGGCAAAAATTCTGCCTCTCTAGCCTCGTTCAGACTGTGTAAAGCGTTTATCAAAGGGACTTTTCTGTCACGCCCTCATGTCAAGGATCCTGCTCCCCATGGGACCTTACTATGGTTCTTCAAGCTCTCGTCGCTCTGCCTTTTGAACCCGCTGCAACCACAGATCTAAAATTCTTATCTTGGAAAACAGCATTTCTGGTGGCTATTGCCTCTGAAAAAAGGGTTTCAGAACTGCAGCCATTGTCCGTCAAAGTTCCTTATATGATTTTCCACAAACATAGGGATGTTCTTCATACCACATTGCTGCAGTCCTAACACTAGGGTAGTCCGCTGTCCCAGTCGGCCCGAATACCAAAGTATATGGCTGACGTCGGTCAAGGCGCATTAGTCTGACGTCAGGACGTCAGGGTACAAATGCGCATGACCGACGTCATATCCTCAGTCTTTTTTGCCGCATGGTCCGATGCAGAAGCAGTTTTGCAAGTGCAGGTTGGCGTTCTGAGATTTTCCGAAGTCGGAGTTTCAGACCGAATCCAAGTTGGCTAAGTACCCCGTTGGGGATTATTTTGGTTTTTTCTTGCCTCAGTATTTTACCGGATGTCAGAAAAAGTGAATAACTGTATTTCTTGTGGGAAACAGATACCTCATAGGGATTACCATACCTTGCTTAGGGCCTGAGCACGACGTTGTTGGCTGTCGCTCTTGTGCTAGATTTAACAAACGCACTATAAAGAGAAGATTAGATTGTGCCAGGTTAGTTTTTGGGAAGCGGTGTAATTATAAAATGCCGTCGGATGCTCCGACGCCCGGTTCGTCAAAAAAGCGCAAGGACAAAACAGCAAAGCCTAGGCTGGAAGAACCGTCCGTCCCGGACGTCGGTTCTTTAGAGGGCTCGGTGGAGCCAGGGGTTCAGCCAGAAATTTCTTTGGAATCCCAGCGAGAGACTTTATTACTGCAAGATGTGACCTCTCAGGAGGTAGGCCAGGCGGAAGGGGCTTCTCAGGTAGCTGTTCTTCCCTCCCTTCCTAAGGTGGTTAGGCCCTCCCCTGCTGTTTCCAAGGCTTCTCCCAGGGGCAGGCCAGGTTTTGTTTCAGGAGTTACCCCTAGTTCTTCAGGGTCTGTACCTAAGAAGCATATGCTTAAGATGGCAGAAGATTTGATTACAATGATTAGAGGTTCTATGCCCCTCCTGATAAGAGGCCTAGGGTGGAACCTGAGCTTGGGAGTTTTGAGCAGTGTTCGGATGCTTCTGAGTCTTGACTGAAGACTTGCAGGAGTATTCCCCTTACTCTGATTCTGATGTAGATGATTCTACTCCTTCTGCTTCTCCTCCTGAGGATTTTTCATTTTCAGAGACTCTTCATTCCATGAGGGAGCATTTTAAATGGGAAGGTCAGGATTTCTCTGATTCCAGGAAAAGGCTTAGGGAATTTTTGTTTCTACCCCAGCATAGGCCTTTAGCTATACCTCCTGTTCTAGATGTGGTAGAGGATGTTTTTGCAGAGGCTTCTCTGAACCCTGACTCTTTGCCTCCTGCTCCAGTTAAACCGGATAGATATTATAGGGTGCCTGAAGCTCATAAGTATCTTTTTAGGAGTCCTAGGGCAGACCCAGAAACTGTTTCACAGGGGCCTAAAGGTGTTAAGGCTTCTGTTGTTAAAAATCCTGTTCCTCCAGATAAAGAGGCTAGGGCTTTGGATAGATGGGGAAAGAAAGTGTATACTTCTTCCACTTTGGCCATGAGAGCTTTGAATTGTCAGTTTCACATGTTGAAATACCAAAATTATCTCCTTTCACAATTAAAGTCTAAGGTAGATGCTTTGGCGGAAGGTATTGAGTGTAAAGAGTTGCAGGATTTAGTTCATGTTTCTGAACAGGTGGGTAAGCATTCTTTACAATGTGGTTTTGATGCTGTGCAGGCCTCTTCGAGGGTGGCTGCCACTGGTTCGGTTCTTCGCAGGCACGCCTGGTTGAGGATCAGAATTTAGCTGAGCATGTGAAAACAAGGATTTTAGATGCTCCTTTACAATCTGATGTGTTGTTTGGTTCGCCTGTGGAAGCAGTTCTAAAGAAAATGGAAGACAAGGCTAAGTCTATGCAGACTGTTAAAGATTTTTTGCAGGTTCAGCCTCCGAAGTTTAGTAGAAATTGGCCTACCAAGGGGTGGACATATCCTGCTTATGATTCCCAGTCTAGGGGTAGGTCTAGTCGTGGTAGAGGCAGAGCTCAAGGTTCTTTTAGGCCTAGAACAGGGAGTTCACCTGCTCAGTCTTCTGGTGAGGGCAGGGGTCAGTCCTTTCGTAAACAGACACAATGACCTGCCTTTTCAGCTGCCAGAATCTTCTCGTCTGGCAGCACCTTTGGGAGGAAGGTTGGCACTTTTCAAAGAAAACTGGAGTTTAATTACCCAAGACAGATGGGTATTGGATATCATTCACCACGGTTACAGGTTTTATTTCCATACCTTGCCTCCTTTCAAAGGCATGCCAGACATTCCTCCTCAACAAAGGAAAGAGGCTCACAAGCAAATTTCTCTGTTGCTCCAAATAGGGGCCATTCAGCGGTTCCTGTGCCAGAAAGGGGCCTAGGATTTTATTCTCGCCTGTTCCTAGTACCAAAAAAGGGGAACACGTGGAGACCAATTTTGGATCTGTCTATCCTCAACACTTATCTGGACATTCCCAAGTTCAAAATGTTGGCGTTACAACAGCTTTTACCTCTGCTGGGCAAAGATCACTGGATGGTAACTTTGGATCTCAAGGAAGCTTACCTTCATGTTCCTATCAGACTAATTTGCAGGAAGTATCTGCGTTTTCGAGCTGGGAATTCTCATTATCAGTTCTCTGCATTGCCCTTTGGCTTATCTACTGCCCAGAGTATTCACAAAGGTTCTGGCTCCAGTGATAGCTTTCTTCAGGCTAAAAGGAATACAAATCTATCCTTATTTGGACGATTGCCTGATTCTGGCTCAAGGAAGGGACGTGCTTCTTCAGCATTTGGAATATGTGATAGCAGTGCTAAGATGCCTAGGGTATTCTGTGAGCGAAATAAAGTCCAGTCTAGTACCCTCTCAAGACATGTGCTTTCTGGGTGTGAGACTGAATACAGCAGCCCAGATGGCCTTTTTAACCCCGGACAAACAAAAGAATCTTTCTCTTTACTTCCATCAACTATCTCATCAGTCCGGGCTGACTGCAAGGACAGTCCTTCAAGCCTTAGGGTTCATGGCATCTTGTATTCTGGTACTTCCCAATGCCAAACTGCATATGAGGAAGCTACAATGGTATCTCAAAATGTATGGACACAGCACTGCCAGGATTTGGACACTGTCATTCAAATAATACCTTGCATTCAAAAGGAATTTTTGTGGTGGGCTCAGGAATGTCACCTAAACAAGGGACTCTCTGTGACCCGGCCAGAGGCGAGTCAGATTCTAACGACAGATGCCTCAGACACAGCTTGGGGAGCTCATCTGAATGGAAAGTGGATACAAGACAAGTGGCCTGCCAGACTGCAGCATCTACATATCAAAATGAAGGAGATGTTAGCAGTCCAGTTTGCATTACTGGCTTTCAAGGATTTACTTCTTCCAGGGCAGGTGTTGATTCTAACAGACAACACAACTGTCATGTGGTACATCAACAAACAAGGGGGAACACATTCTTATCCTCTATGCAGGCAAGCAATGATTTTGTGGGAGACTGCGTTAAGCTTGCAGCTGAATCTTCAAGCAAAGTTTCTGCCAGGAGCACAGAACTCCTTAGCAGATGTGTTAAGCAGGCAAATCATGGATCCCCACGAGTGGAAACTGGATCTTCATGTATTTCAGACATTGACAGTGTCATGGGGAACTCAGACATAGATCTGTTAAACTTCTCCACTAAACCACCAGCTGCCAAAGTTTTGCACGAAAAGGTTTCATCACACAGCCTGGAAAGTGGATGCTCTTTCTTTCAGTTGGAAAAATCTTCATGTGTATGCCTTTCCACCTCTGCCTCTCCTCCCAAAGGTACTTCTAAAGGTCAGACAAGACAAGCCAAGGATGATTTTAATAGCTCCAGATTGGCCTCGGCAGCACTGGTACCCATTGCTGAGGAGTCTGGTAAGGAAGCCTCCATGGCCCTTACCTTTGATTCCACACCTATTGTCTCAGAAGGACGGGCATCTGCTCAATGTCAAGCTTCACTCTCTTCATCTAACAGCTTGGCATATTCTGTTTTGAACCATAGCAGGTCTCAGCTTCCTCAGCAAGTTTTGAATGTGATTATGGAAGCCAGAAGACCTAGTACAAGGAAAGTGTCATGCAGGAAAATGGAAGAGATTTTTATTTTGGTGTGCAGCAAAGGATTTGGATGTTTCTGAGCCAAATTTGAGTGTGGCTCTTCAATATCTTACTGAGTTATTGGACAAAGGTTTGTCTTTCTCTTCCATTAAGATTCATGCTGCAGCAATTTCAGCTCACTATGATTGTGACCCACCATTGTTTTCTCATCCTTTGTTCAAGCAATTTCTTAGAGGGGCAATGAATATAAGACCCCCGTGAGAGCTCCTACTCCTGCTTGGGACCTCAATTTTGTGTTGGAGAAACTCACTCTACAACCTTTTGAGCCTGCAGCTACTGCTGAATTGAAATATTTGTCATGGAAGACTGCTTTTTGTTAGCCATTACATCTGCAAGAAGGGTGTCTGAATTGCAGGCCCTTATGGCGGTTGAGCCTTTCCTGATTTTTCATAAGGATAGGGTATCTTTACGTACTAATCCTTCCTTTATGCCTAAAGTGGTTTCTAGTGTGGCTTTAAACCAAACTATTCATTTGCCTACCTTTTATGCAGATCCCCAAAATAAGGGGAAAAGATTTTGCACACTTTAGATGTACACAGGCAGTTGCGTTATTATTTAAGCAGGACTAAGGATTTTAGGCAGTCTCAGCAGTTGTTTGTTTCTTTTGCTTTGAGTTCTCAGGGCAAGCCTGTGTCAAAACAAACTATTTCTAAGTGGATTGGATTTTGCATTGCATTTTGTTATTCCCATCATGGCAAGGAGATTCCAGCTGGGATTAGGCCTCATTCCACTAGGGCTACTGCCACTTCAACAGCATTTCTAAGGGGGGTGGCAACTAAGGATATTTTGGAGGCAGCTACTTGGAGTTCAGTGCATACTTTCTCTAAGCATTACCACCTTCCTCTCTACTCTAAATCTAGGGCTGGTTTTGCCACGGCTGTTTTGCAGGGCATGTTGTCAGCTCCTGCTTCCTTATGATTTGCCAGCCTCCCTTACCTCTGCTTTGGGATTCTACCCAAGTGTTAGGACTGCAGCAATGTGGTATGAAGAACATAGTACAGTTTTGTACCTACCATAAATGTAGATGTTCGAAGATCCACATTGCTGCAGTCCAATTTACCCTCCCTCCTTCCCCTCTGTGTTTAGGGGTGGTTGTGTGGGTGAGGTTATACTCTTGTAAATTTGTATATATTGTATATATATTTGGTGCAGGAGTGTGTGGTGTTTTTTGGATGTCCTTCATGGATGCATCTGCAGTCATAACAAGTGGGTTGTCCTGTCGTCAGGCAGCCCTGCAGTCGGCCGGATTCCAAAGTCCGGGTCCGGCTTCGGCTGATGTCGCACTCCACCCGGCGTCATCTCTGGTCGTCTTCGGGTATAAAAGCATCAGCCGACGCCATTTTCCTCAGTCTTTCTTGCGCGTGGCCCAAGCAGAAGCTGTTCGCAAGTGCCGGTCGGTCGGATCCAGAGATTACTTCTACCGAATACTACTTCGAAGACTTCTAAAGCTAAGTACCCCGTTGGGGACTCTTTCTTGCCTCAGCCGATGTCAGAAAAAGTTAACAATTGTTTAACCTGTGGGAAACAAATACCTCATAAAGATTTCCACTCATACTGTCTGCCTTGTTTAGGCCCAGCCCACGACGTAGCAGCCTGTTCGCCTGTGCTTCTTTTAACCGACGAACGCTTAGGCGTCGGTCGGAGTTTGCAGAACAGTTTTTCGGTACTGATTTTGCGTACATTATGCCGTCGGATCCTCCGACTACCCCCAAAAAACGCAAAGATAAAGACCGACATTAGCGGTCCGCGGTTTCGGCGAAACCACGGTAAAGCAAACATGAGTGTCTCTGTTTCGGCCGAAACCGAGAAAACTGCTCAAAGTACAGCTGAACCTATTCTAACAACTGAGGCCCCTGCTACAACTCTTGAATCGACCTCAGAAAGTTTACCCACTATGGTGGTGGACTTATCAGACACCATCCCCTTGGATGTCTCTACCCCAGCACGTGGTGCTGCTAGGCCTCCAGCTGCCATGTCCATTAAGGCCTTCGCCAGGGCTAAAGCAGCCAAGACTACTAAATCAGTGCCTGTTAAACCCCCCACATCCAGGCCCTCTTCTAGTTCTCAAATGCTTTCTTTGGCAGAAGATTTAATTTCTTTAATTAGAGGATCTCAACCTCACCCAGATAGGGCCTCTCAGCCCCCTGAGAAGAGATCTAGGGCAGAGCCCCTGAGCCAGTTTCTACTGATGATTCTGCTGATGAATCAGACATAACTGATCAGCCTGAGGCTCCCTTCTCCAATTTTGAAGATTCGGATGCTGAAGAATCCATTCCAGCTGCTTCCCCACCAGAAGAATTCTCCTTTGGGGAAACCTTGCATGCCATGCGAGAACAGTTCCAATGGCAGCAACAGGATTTTTCAGACTCCAGAAAAGACTTAGGACCTTTCTGCACCTCCCACAGCACAGGCCCTTAGCTATACCTCCTGTTCTCTCTGTGGTGGATGATGCTTTCAATGATGTTTGCTCCGCTCCAGATTCTTTACCCCCAGCCCCTGCCAAACCAGACAGATTTTACAGGGTGCCAGATACTCATCACCACCTTTACAAGGCCCCACTTGCAGACCCAGAAACTATATCCCAGGGTCCCAAGGCAGTAGCCGCGACCACAGCTAAAAACCCTATTCCTTCTGAAAGGGAAGCTAGGTCACTAGACAGATGGGGTAAAAAGGTCTACACTTCAGCTACTCTCTCAGCTAGAGCTTTGAACTGCCAGTTTCACATGATACAATACCAAGAGTTTATGCTTGATCAGTTAACTAAAAAATTAACCACTGATGAATCTCTTGATAAGAAATATGTATTAGAGATGGTAAATAACATACAACAGGTTAGCAACCATTCCTTAAAATGTGGCTATGATGCACTGGAGGCTTCATTTAGATCAGCCATGACAGGCGCAGTGATAAGAAGGCATGCATGGCTAAAGGAACAAGCTTTACCGGATCATGTTAAAGCTAAGTTGCTAGATGCTCCTATGGACAAGACAAGTTTGTTTGGTACACCTGCCCAGCAGGTTATGAAAAAAATGGAAGAAAAGGCAAAATCTGTTCAAACTGTTAAAGATTTCTTGCAGGTTCAACCCCCAAGGTTTAGCAGGAACTGGCCTGCCAAAAATTGGTCCTTTCCTGACTCCACAAAATTTCAAAGGGTCAGAAATAGGCGTTCCAGAGGCAGAAACCAATCCAGAGGAGGTGCCTACAGAGGGCGACAGTGGCAAGGTAACAACAGAGGCACAGACACAGCCACTGCCACTACATCAGCACAACCGCAGTGACTTAATCCTAAATCCGCCTACCAGGGAACAAATAGCAGCCCTCTAGGCGGAAAGTTAACCTTATTTTCAAAGAACTGGCACTACATAACAAAAGACAAGTGGATTTTACAAACCATAGATCAAGGTTACCGGTTTCACTTCCACACTTTACCAGTCAAAAGAGGAATGCCAAATCTACCTCCAAATCAAAAACAGAGGCTCTACCAGATAATGGAGTTAGCAAACATGAGAGCTGTGGAAAGAGTGCCAACAGCAGAACAAGGAAAGGGATTCTACTCCAGACTATTCCTAGTTCCAAGAAAGGAAAAAAGTTGGAGACCAATTCTCGACCTGTCCACCTTAAATACATATATCATTGTCCCAAAATTCAAAATGCTGACCCTACAGCAACTTCTTCCCATGCTGGGCAAGGAGTCTTGGCTGGTAACTCTAGATCTCAAGGAGGCATACCTGCACGTCCCCATCCGACCAATCTGCAGAAGATACCTCAGATTTCTTGCAGGATCAGAGCACTATCAATTCTCAGCATTGCCCTTTGGCTTATCTACTGCCCAGAGTATTCACAAAATGCCTGGCATCAGTAATCGCCCATTGCAGACTACAGGAATTGAAATTTACCCATACCTGGACGACTGCCTGCTACAAGGGGACAACAAAAGCAAGCTGACAACAGATTTACAAAGGGTCATTTACTTGCTACAAGGACTGGGATACACAGTCAATTTACAAAAGTCAAGACTGATACCATCCCAAACAAGGACTTTCTTGGGCGCGGAATTGGACACAGTACAACAAATGGCATTCCTGACTACGGAAAAACAAAAAGAACTTCCTCTTTACTTCTTGGCACTAACAAAGCTGAACAAGTTAACAGCAAGAAAAGTTCTACAGGCCTTGGGCTTCATGGCATCATGCATAATCTTGGTCCCATTTGCCAGACTACATATGAGGAAACTACAGTGGTACCTAAAGAATTTATGGTCCCAACACAGACACAGTCTAGAAACAGAAATCCCACTAATTCCATGCTTAAAACAGGAGTTCCTATGGTGGGCTCAGGCATGCCAGTCAAACACAGGCCTACCCTTTCGCAGATGTCAACCAAGCCAGACCATCACAACAGGCGCTTCAGACCTAGGATGGGGGGCCCACATGCTGGACAAATGCGTGCAAGGATTGTGGACACAGGATCAACTTCACCTGCACATCAATCTAAAAGAAATGCTGGCAGTAAAACTGGCAATCCAAAAGTTCAAACCATTTCTCAAAGAGGGCCAGTTGATGATAAGGACAGACAACACCACAGTCATGTGGTACATCAACAAACAGGGAGGCACTCATTCATACCCTCTATGCAGAATGACCTTGGAGCTGTGGACCCTGGCACTCAGCTACAACATTCAGTTACAGGCAATATTTGTACCTGGGAAAGACAATACTCTGGCAGACATATTAAGCAGAACCACTTCGGATGCCCACGAATGGAAGCTGCACCCGGACATCTTCAAGACCCTCCCGAAGAAATGGGTAATGCCACAGATAGACTTATTTGCATCTCCTCTCAATTACCAGCTCAAAAATTCTGCACAAGGACATTCCACCCCCTAGCATGGAAAGTGGTATCACTCTCGATCAAGTGGAATGGCCTAACAGCATATGCATTCCCACCTCTTCCTTTGATACATAAAGTACTGCTAAAAATAAGGAAGAACGTCCAAGGATAATCCTGATAGCTCCAAACTGGCCAAGACAACACTGGTACCCACTACTGAAGAGCATGTCTCGAACAATATGTGGCCAATACCACTGATGCCTTTGATGTTAACTCAGAACAACTACAGCATCATACATCCAAACCTAAAAACGCTGCAACTGACTGCATGGAACATCACATAGCAGCAGCTAATCCAGAACTTTCCCAAAGAGTTAAAGACATTATTCTTGAAGCATAGACCTTCAACAAGAAGGAACTATGCTGGAAAATGGAAAAGGTTTGTCATTTGGAGTACGGAAAGAGGAAAAGATGTGTCAAACATAGATATACCTAACATTCTGGAGTATCTGGCCGAACTTCTTCATTCAGGCCTGTCCTACTCCTCCATCAAGATACATGCATCAGCTATTTCAGCAGAATACAGCTTTGATCCACCTGTTTTTTTGCACCCTTTGCTCAGGCAGTTCCTCAGAGGAATCAAGAATGTAAAACCTCCAAGGAAACCGCCATTACCAGCTTGGGATTTAAACTTTGTGCTAGAAAAGGTGACGCTATCACCCTTTGAACCAGCAGCAACAGCAGACCTACAACACCTGTCATGGAAAACTGCTTTCCTACTGGCAATTACTTCAGCAAGGAGGGTTTCAGAACTATAGGCCTTAATGGCAGTGCAACCCTTCCTAATCTTCCACCAAGATAGAGTGTCCTTGAGGACTAATCCAACATTTATGCCCAAGGTGGTATCCAGAGTGTCTTTAAACCAGGCAATCCACCTACCTACCTTCTTTCCCAACCCACAAAACAGAGGGAAAGAATACTGCATACCTTGGATGTACATAGACAGCTACGCTACTACTTGGACAGAACAAAAAATAGCAGAAAGACTGACCAACTCTTTGTAGCCTATGCAGCAGGAAGGGAAGGAAAAGCTATTTCCAAACAGACAATCTCCAAATGGATAGGAAATTGCATACGATACTGTTACTCCTTCCATGGAAAACCAATTCCACAGAACATAAGACCTCATTCTACAAGGACAACAGCCACTACCACAGCCTTCTTACGAGGAGTGGCAACCAAAGACATTATTGAGGCCGCTACTTGGACCTCCGTGCATACATTTGCCAAGCATTATAATTTGCCTCTTTATTCCAGATCCCGAGCAGGGTTTGCCACTGCTGTACTGCAAGGGATCCTAAACACACCATAATCTACTTTTATCCTCCTCCCCTAGTTGGCTATGGTATTCTACCCACTTGTTATGACTGCAGATGCATCCATGAAGGACATAGTACAGTTTTGTACCTACCATAAATGTAGATGTCCGAACTGGATAGCATCTGCAGTCAGGATTACCCTCCCTCCTTCCCCTCTGTGGTACTCCTAGGGTGTTTACCCTTCTAATAGCTAGCTGTTGGGGGGGAGTCTTTTATGGTGTATTTGTTTGTATATATGTACATACATGCTTATTGTTGTGTTTACCTCTATCTATTTGGAAACATTGGCATCTATCCAAATTTTAGCCTGCAAGAGGGCTACTGGCATCTGGGGCAAGAAACACTGAGGAAAATGGCGTCGGCTGATGCTTTTATACCCGAAGATGACCAGAGATGACGTCGGGTGGAGTGCGACATCAGCCGAAGCCGGACCCGGACTTTGGAATCCGGCCGACTGCAGGGCTGCCTGACGACAGGACAACCCACTTGTTATGACTGCAGATGCTATCCAGTTCGGACATCTACATTTATGGTAGGTACAAAACTGTACTTTTTAGCCTTATCTTTTTAGGGTCTTCTGACATCTGGGGCAAGAAAAGACTGAGGATATGACGTCGGTCATGCGCATTTGTATCCTGACGTCAGACTAATGCGCCTTGACCGACGTCAGCCATATACTTTGGTATTCGGGCCGACTGGGACAGCGGACTACCCTAGTGTTAGGACTGCAGCAATGTGGATCTTCGAACATCTACATTTATGGTAGGTACAAAACTGTACTTTTCTATTCGGACCAATCCATCCTTTCTTCCCAAGGTGGCATCACCAGTTAATATCAGTCAAACCATCAAGTTACCAGTAAACTCCACTTGCTGGATGTTCATAGACAGTTACGATTCAATTTACACAGAACAAAAATTTTCCGTAAATCCGTTCAATTGTTTGTATCCTTCTATAAACCCTTTTTGGGTAAACCTTTCTCCAAGGTCACTATTGCTAGGTGAATTTCTTCATGCATCCTTCAGGTCTATAAGTACAGAGGTATGTCTCCTCTGGGTCAGGTGAAAGCTCATTCCACTAGGTCCATGGCTACGTCTGCGGCCTTTTGGTCTAGAGTCTCATTGGATGATATTTGTTCTGCAGCTACTTGGTCCTTATCTCATACATTTATTTCTCATTACAAATTGGATTTGACTTCCAGAAGGAGAGTATCCTTTGGTTCCACAGTGCTCCGGAATATCCTTCCATGAGGGCCACCCAGGAGTTTAGTAGCTGGAGACTGTCCCACTGGTTGAAGACCAAATGAAGTAAACTACTTCGGATAAAGAAGTTATGTACTCACCATAATGTTCCATCTGAGTAGTTTTACTTCATTTGTCTTCAATCGTCCTTCCCTCCTTCCCCCCGGACCTTGTCATGTGAACAGCCTGCGGGCTGCAGTTATAGGTCATAAGTATTTTTTCAGATTGGGTTATCAGTATAAGAATCAGCAAACTCAATCTGGGGGTTGGAAGGTAGTGGAGGTGTATTATGGGTAAAGGGAGGAGCTTGGAGCAGATGCTAGTAAGATTGCAGGCCCTGATCCGATACAGATCCTGTATCCCACAAGTTGAAGACAAGTGAAGTAGAACTACTCAGATGGAACATTATGGTGAGTACATAACTTCTTTTTTTATACATCTTTGTGTTCTAAGTGTTTTAGGAGAGTTTAGGAAGTCTAGTCAAATTTGTTATCTATTGCTTTTGGTAGGATATGGAAGAAATGGATAAATTCTGTTTAGATTATTTGTTGAACTGTGGCTTTCTATTTCGGTATTCTGAATGTAGGATGTTGGATTGTATTACTGTGGGTTGGGATATGGTTGTGGGCATTTTTAAAGTGTGTAAATTAAAAAAAAAAAAAAAAAAGTAAGGTTTGGGGATGGCAAAGAAATTGTTAGTATGGGATGTCGGGTATAGGAGGAAAGTGTTTTTAAAGCTTTTTTTTTTCCTTGCAGTTCTTCATCTTTCAACTTTTCCCATTATGGGTCACCACAGCAGATCATTGGTCTGCAAAATGATTGGCAGTGGAGGTTTTACAGTGTTGAGTTGCCAGCCAGGTGCCCAACCTTCACAGAAGTTACACACATGCACACCTATGGCCAATTTGAGAAAGTCCAGGCCACCTACCACATGTCTTTGGAATGTGGGCGGAAACTGGAGTACCCAGAGAAAACCCACACGACCGCAGGGAGGACATGCAAACTCCTCACAGAAGGCACCCCAGCCGAGAATTGAACCGGAGAACCTCTTGCTGTGAGACAGTGATAACCTCTGCACCGCTGTGGAACAAACATTTATGTGCATTAATGTACCCGAGTGTTAGTCCGACAATGTTGTTGATGAAGCCTGTTTGCATTATACATGTTCTCAGTCTGTGGCACTAGTTACTGATACCCAAACTGAGAGTTTAGATAGGGTTAATTATGGTGAGCATAAGGTTGACTCCTGGTTCTGATGATCTTATGGTATCTAAAGGACTGAAAGAGGGTTTGTTTGTGATGAAATAGAAGATGGTACATTAGAGGAAGTAGAGGATGCAAATATGAAGAAAAAAGCCATGGGTGACTCTAGTAAGCTGCCTGTAAGGATGATGAGAGAGGATGAAGGGGTTGATGTTTCTGTTAAGAAGAAGCAAGTTCTGGTGATTGGGGATTCCATGTTAAGAAATATTAAGAATCTCCTACCCGGGAGAAATAAGGACTGTATTATGATTTCTTGTTTAGGTGGGAGTAGAATATACCATATTTTTGTTGCTTTGAAAAGGGCTGTCTCAGTTAACAAGAAATATGATATGGTGGTGGTTGTGGCTGGTATTAATGATGCAGGGAGAACCAATGAACTTTTACAATTTATGTTGAGCAGATAACAGAGATGAGTATAGAGAAAATGTTTGAACTGATTTTTTTTTTAACATTACTCCATGTGTTGGATTTAGTGAAACTGTGATTAAGGCGACAAGGAGTTTTTTTTATTTTGTTTTTCACAAATGCTCTCAGAAGGATTTTTGTTGCCTATGTGGTATGAAATGTGTGTATGTCTGGGAAGCAATGTACATGCGTTTGAAATTATATGGTCCGAATATGAGACATCCTAGTTATGTAGGTAATTACAGAAATGTATGTAAGGACTGTGTTTTTACTTTAGGGTTTTCAGGATCACTGTTAGTTTGGAAAACAAGTGTTAAGTTTCTTTTACATAATGCCTAAAGTTCAAATTGTAAGTTTCAGTTTCTACAAGAAAAGGTGATGATCATCATGTTGTTATGGCATCTGAGACTGGGTTATCTCATAAAAATATAGCTATGAATTTACCAGGGTATGTGATCTCTTTTTCATCTATTCCTCAACCGATTGGTCTCTCATCAGACCTCGGATCCAATTTTCACCACTTCAGTAGACTTTGACTCCATAGCTCCAGCTTCTCCCCTTACCCACGATCCTCTCCTTCACCTGAATTACCTCTGATCACATTTGGATGTGGTCATCTGTAGCTCGAGTGGAATTTGGTATCAGATAAGTCATTCTTTCTTATTTCGTCCTAGTGAATTTCAATATATCTTCTTTGTTTCTCCCCTTTCTTTCTGCAGTATATAAAAAAAAAACGTATTTTTTCTGTTGAAGTAGAGCATTGGTTTAGGGCCTTGTGTCCCTTCTAAATGCTTTTTTGCTACCTTACAGTTGGGTACTTCACTTTTTACCGTTGTTGATATTTCATTGTGCAGCAATGCTGGTATTTAATGTTACCATTGTTGGTAGTCCTCGTTCCTCTTGTCAATTACTTTTGTTGTGGTTGTTTGGTTGAGATGTCTGAAAAGTCAACTGGATTTAAAAAGTGTTCATCTTGCGGTCACAAGATTCTTAATTCGAACACCCATTCAGAGTACATTTTTTGCCTCAGAGCAGGGCATCTTAACACCGATTTTGATATTTTTGCAAGATTTCATCATCAAGCAGGGGAACAAACTTGTTCTGAAAGGCCTGCTTCCTGTCTTCATCTTCTGGACTTCCCCCTCCCACCAAAAAAAAAATCTTCGGAGACAACCAAGGGAGATTCTGCTGGCAAAGCTAAAAATTCGAGGAAGTATTCCTCCTACTTCAAGCTTGGCTCTACCCGAGAAAATTGCAAAATCATCAGCTCCAACTTGATCTGTACAGAGATCCTCCGATCCAACTGCTCCCTTGTATGCGACTCAGTAATAAAGTCTGCATGTCGTAAGTCATCAATATTCTCCCAAGAGCCTATTTTCTTGAGACTCTATTTGTCTTTTCCTACAAGAGTCTTCTCAACCGATTTCTAGACCACCTTCAACCTCCTCTTCCTCCCTCAAGTTAACTAGGAGCCTGATAGAAGCAGATGTGGACAGGATGATGAGAAAATTTCTCATGACCCAGATTCCGTTTGGAGTCATTTCGTCTCCATCTCCTATTGGATTTGTGAACCTACCACCAGCTTACTCTCAACTTTTGACTCCTAATCCAATCTGTCCTCTGGTTTGATTCTTCAGACCCAGGAATCCCAAGTTTGTCTGTGTTAGATCCCAAGGCCTGGCCCTCATCAACTCCATTTTCTCTGATCCATATGACTTTGACTCTGTTGGAGCCAGAAGGACCTTTGAGCCATAATGTCAGTGCCAGATTCAGAGGTTTGGGTTTGACTTCAATGTTTTCAGAGCTGTCCCTTCCCCTTGGAGCATCCGCATTGGACAGCTTAGCTCCAACCTCTGTATCAAGGCAGGGTCTGAAGGATGCTCAGAGCTATCCTGGGCAGGTGACATCAGCTAACCCCAGGTCAGTTCTTGCTAGTGGAGAGAGTGTTTTCCACCTCTGTGGATAAGACATAGTTACCCACCTTGGGTCCACCCCCTCCACAACTGTCTACTTCTCGTAACGAGTCTTTTCTTCCTGTTCCATCAGGAGAGCTGGCCCAATCAGCTTAGAGATGATCCTTATCTAGGATTCTACTAAAACTTCTGAGTCCTTTTCAGAGCATTCTACAGGGAGCCCCCTTGGAAGCATACGTGCAAAAGGAGGTGGTTAGATTCCCAGAACGTGTCTCTTCTCACATGTCTCTTGTGTTCAAATGAGGCACTGTGATAGGTTCAAGTTGTTTATTGTACTTAAATACATCAGGAGCTGTAACTGAAATATATATTTAAGCTAACTTGATGGACTCATTACTTCAAAATCACTCGCATGTGCAGCTCCATTCATGCCTGCATTCACTCTGGCTTACTATACAAAATGGTACTGATCTTGCACGTGCTGTCTAACTACAGTGGCTGACTAGGCACAAAACACACAATGCTTTACATCCTCCCTCTTTGATTTATTCAGTATGCAATAGGAGAACAAGATAGTCAGCAAGCTAGATATTACATCAACATATAACAAATGAATTAAAGTCCAAGTTGCTGTGTATCTTGAAATGGGTTTGGAAATTCTACCCGATTTGATCATATAAAAACTTTGACTGGGTTTCGCAACAGGGATAGTCTCTGAGGTTTCTTTTGCAATTAGAAGTTCAGGGATTGCATCAGGAATATTTGAAGAAAGTGCACTGTCCTCTGAAATTCGAACAAGTTTAGAGTCACTCTGAGAAAGTCTGCTGCGTCACTGGTTCGGAGACTGGCAATTTGTCTTTGATTCTTTCTGAAATCCATTCCTCCAGATTGTATTGTGTAAGATCTTGGTTCCTTTAGCTGTTTGCATTCTCACAATTTCTCCTTGTCTTAATGGTCTAAGAGTTTGCTGGATTTATCGTAGTACAACTTTTGTGAGTGACGTTTTTTTTTTCAAATGTTGAGCCTTGACTAGTCTGTTCTTTACATTTGGTTGTAACAGTTGTTTACTGGTCGGTAAAGTTGTTAACGTCTGTCTGGACAGTAATCTCTGAGCAGGTGAACCAAGCAAATTACCTCAAGGAATGTTTCTGAGATTGAGTAAGTTAAGAAAAACATTGGTGCCATCTCTCTTGGATTTCTCCAACAAATGTTTTGCACTTTGAACTGCATGCTCGGCTAATCAATTGGAGTGTGGATACTCAGGGCTACTAGTAACATGGAGAAAGTCCCAGGACTCGGCAAAATTCTTGAAATGCTTACCTGTAAACTGTGTACCATTGTCAGAAATGACTTTGTGCGGCCTACCATGCACAGAAAAATGTGTCTTCAATTTCGTAATGACAGTGCTGTATGTTAATAAGGTAAATTTCAAATCAATTCAAGTAAGAGTCTACTAACACGAAGTAATGCTGACCATTCCATTCGATAATATCAGTAGGAACAGTCGACCATGGTAATTCAGGAATCTGGTTTCGCTGAAGTTCTTTTTGTTGTGGTTTGGTACTATTGCAAACTGAACATGCTAGAATTTCCTTCTGTACATCTTTTGACATAGAAGTCCAGAATAATAAGCCTCTTGCCCTTCTTTTGGTTGAATCAGTACCCTGGTGTCCATGATGCAAAATGTTGATATATTCTCGTTGTAATGCTTTAGAAATTACCGCTTTAGTACCTTTCATGATTTTTCCATCATGAGCTTGTCTCTGTAAAGAAAATACTTCTATTGTCAGGTGTTAGATTGTTTGTCGTGCTGGCCATCCCTGACTGATATAATGTTGTAGCTTCTGGAGAACTGAGTCAGAGGCTGTGTGCTGTCTGAGTTCATCAGGGCGTGATGAGGAAAAATTTTTGACTGACTTGACTTCAAAGTCTGCTTTTTTCATTTTTGTGCTGCTCTGTTGTTTGTCTGGGTGCTCTCGACAAAGCACCTGCAAGGTATAGATATTTGCCATTTGTATAGACTATGTTAAAATTGTACTTTTGCAGTTTTAACATCATGAGTTGCAGGTGTGTTGGGGCTGTATGTATTTGCTTTTTCAGAACTGTCACTAGAGGTTGGTGATCAGTCTCTATTTGAACAGGGTTCACCATAAATATAATCATTGAACTTCAAACATGCGAACACTACTGCCAAAAGCTCTTTTTCGATTTGTACACACTGCATTTCAGTTTGGGTTGAAGTTCTGGATGCACAGGCCTACTGGTATGCCCTCTTGAAGACATTCTGCACCAAGACCATACTTTGAAGCATCACACAAAAGAATTACAGGTGTGTGTTCATCATAATATCAATGTGGGTGGACTGGCAATTTTCTGTTTCAGAATGTCAAATGCTTTTTGATGGTGGTCCAACCAGGACCAGATTACATTTTTGCATGTCAGCTCATGTAAGGGTGCTGAAAGCTTAGTCAAGTCTGGGATGAACTTGCCTAAGTAATTGACCATGCCAAGAAAACACTGTAAAGATGTGACATTTTCTGGAGCTGGCATCTCAAGGATTGCTGATTGCTGCTTGCTTAGACGAATCTGGTTGTAAGCCAGAACTGGTAAACAAATGACTCACATAAGTAACTTCTTTCAGTTTGAATTTACATTTCTGTGTATTCAGTTTAAGACTGACTTCACAAGCACAGTCTAGAACTTTCCTGAGATTTCTATCATGTTTGTCTTCACCATTGCCCCATACAATAATATTGTCCACTATGATAGCATGTGGATAACAAGAAAAATATGATGTCCTTCTATTCTCATGTTGCAGTATTCACAGCCTTTGGGTTATCCTCTGCTTAGCTAACCGAATGTCCAGCCAGTTTACAAAAGCTTTAGTCACTGCAAGGTACGTGGGATGTCTGATGTTGGTCACAGAGTGCATGGGCCATAAAAGTGACATCTGCAGGTACCTTTCCTCAGAACTTCTCTGCAGCTGTTCCTGCCGTGTCTGCCATTGGATCTTCATATTTAAGATAAGTACCCCATTGGGGCCGTTTTCTTCTCTTTTTAGATCACTGCATGCCAGCTTAGGTTCGTGTCACCCAGGAAAGGAAAGTGTAGATGCGGACCCATAAGGACACCCACAACCTCTACCTTTTCTGTTTAGGTCCCAAAAACAACCACAAAACCTGTGCGATTTGTCAGGGCTTCATTCCTAAGAATCTCCGCAGCCATTTGCACACCCTAAACATCTACTTAGAAAACCAGCATCTTAAACGTCTGGCTCTGGCAATGGAAGGGCAGTCTATTCAGACCGTTGAGCCACTAAAAAAGAAGGCCAAAAGTTTCCAGGCCTGAGCCTACTGCTGCACATCCTCCTCCCGCCGTTCCCCCTGTGGCCAGTATTCACCCGGAGGAACGTACGGAACTATCCAAGTTTGGAATAGCTGGTACTGTTTGGGATGCCGCAGAACTAAGGGCTGAAAGCACGCCCGTGGAGGTTTTGCACACATTGGACACCAACATTGAGGGGGAACCACAGCCCCCAACAGACGTCCAGACTGGTCCTTCCACTGCTTCAGAACAGTCTGAACTTGGGTCCTGCTTAGGCTCTACCCCTTCCTTAAAAAGGAAACAAAAGACAAAACTTGTCTCTCCTCCTTCAGAAAGCCTGCCTGATTGGCAAGCTTTCTCTCAAAGCTTGTTTAATGCCTTCATGGCCCTTAGGCCTTCTGTGCCTGTTTCACCTCTGACTGCCCTTCCAGTTATCAGTCCTAAGCTTCAGACTGAAGATACTCTTCCTCTTGAAGCTGAGGACTCGTCAGATTCCTCTTCAAAAGACTCTTTCCTGTGCCTCTCAGATGCCTTCCCCTCTTGGGTATGCCTGCCCTGAGGAGGATTCTGCTGACTTAGACTCCCCTGGAGAGGACCTCACCTTTGGTGAAACCATCTCTAAAATGAGAGAGCTTTTTAAATGGGATTCTTCGGAAATGTCCAAGGTTCAAAAGAGTTATTATGAACTCTTACAAATAGATACCCCTTCATCTTCTGCCATCCTTCCAGTCTTACCAGCCTTTTTGGATGCCTCTCAAAACCCTGAACCCAACCACCAGTGCCTAGAAGGCCTGACAGGTTTTATACGGTCCCAGAAGGGGACAAATTTCTAATTAAATGCCCTGATGTTCATCGTGTTTCACTGTTGCAGTCATTACAATTGGGTTATCCTGCTGGCAGGCTACTCGCAGTCGGTCTGAATTCCAAAGTCTAGGTCCGGCGTCGGTTGCTGTCGCCTCCTCCCTGACATCAGTGCGCCAGGGGTATTAAAGATGCAGCCGGCGCCATTTTCTTCAGTCTTTCTTGCCGCGTGGTGCCCGAAGCAAAAGCAGTTCGCAAGTGCCAGTCGGCAGACTCCTGAGATTTTCGTGTTCGAATTTCAGATCCGAAGTCTTCATTAAAAGCTAAGTACCCCATTGGGGAAACTTTTTTCTTGCTCCAGACTGATGTCAGAAAAAGTTAATAATTGTATTTCTTGTGGGAAGCAAATACTTCATAAGGACTTCCATTCTTACTGTATTCCTTGCCTAGGCCCTGATCACGACGTTGCTAATTGTCGGTTTTGTGCTAGATTTAACCAACGCACTATTAAGCGTCAGTGTGATTTTGCATTTCACTATTTTGGCAGAAGATTTAATTACACGATGTTGTCAAATAGCCATCCGACTACCGCAATTCAAAAGAAACGCAAAGAAAAAGACCGGCATCCGAGGTCCAAAACTGACGACAAGGCTTCTTTTAAGCCAGTCGCCGGTTCTCAGTGAGGCGCTTTCGCAGCCCCTGACACCCGCTACTTTAGAGCAGCAGGCCGCTTCCGACTCCCACATGGAGCCGACTAGGCCGCTGGAAACTCAAGGTATTGGAACCTCGGAAACTATTCCCTCAGATGGGTCCGGAGCCACTGAGCAGGCATCGGCTTCTGAGGGTGTTTTCAGGCCTACACAGTTATATGTTAAAATGACTTCAGCTTCAAAGACTAAAGCACCTCTAAAGACAAAGAAACAAGTACAACAGTCCCATGGACAGGCCTCCATGCCTAAAAAAGCAGATTCTCAAAATGGCCAAAGACCTAATTACTTTGATCAGGGGTTCCCATCCCCCTCCTGATAAGAGGCCTAGGCAAGAGACAGAATATGAATCTTCAGATCAGGTTTGCATTTCTTCTGATTCCTCTTCTGATCAGGAATACTCTCTTCCTCCCTATGAGGATTCTGATGCTGAAGAATCTATCCCTTCAGCCTCTCCTCCTGAGGATTATTCTTTTGGGGAAACTCTGCATACCATGAGGGAGCATTTCCACTGGGTGAGCCAAGAATATTCAGAATCTAAGAAAAGGCTCAGAGACTTCCTTTTACTACCTCAGCACAGGACCTTTGCTATTCACCTGTGTTAGACATTGTAGATGATGTATGTTAAGCCAGACAGATACTGCAGGGTTCCCACTTCACATACATTTCTTTTTAAGAACCCTGCTACTGACCCAGAAACTCTCTCTCAGGGTCTCAAAGGGGTCAAGGCTTCCACTGCAAAAAACCCTACCCCCTCTGACAGGGATTCTAGGGCACTGGACAGATGGGGAAAGAAGATTTACACTTCTGCTACCTTGGCTATAAGGGCTTTAAATTGTCAGTTTCATATGCTTAAATATCAGCAATATATTATGTCACTGCTTAAACAGAAAATGTTGATAAATTCTGAATGTGCAGAAAACAACGAAATGCAGGATTTATTGCATGCAGCTGAACAAGTGGGAAAGCATACTTTGCAATGTGGTTTTGATTCTCTGGAGGCCTCCTGCAAGGGCCACTGTTACGGGTTCTGTCATTAGGAGGCATGCTTGGTTAAAGGAACAGAATCTTCCTGATCATGCTAAAGCAAAATTATTAGATGCTCCATTACAGCATGATACCTTGTTTGGTGTTAAAGCAAAAGAGGTATTGAAGAAAGTGGAGGACAAAGCTAAATCTATGCAAACAGTCAAGGATTTCTTACAGGTACAGCCTCCAAGATTTAGCAGGCACTGGCCTACAAAGAACTGGTCCTTTCCAGTGTCAGACAGGCCACAAAGAGGGCAGATAGATGCCCTAGAGGCAGATCCAAGCCCCAAGGCTCATACCGGTCTAAACAATGGGGGTACTTCTACCTCCAAAAGCGGAGAATACAAATCACAGCCATACAGGAAACAGTCCCAATGACTTCCCCCTGCCTCCACCAAGCATTTATCTTCTGGCAGCATTTTTAGGGGGAAAACTAGCACCTTTTTCTCAAACCTGACACGTAATAATCCAGGACAAATGGGTCCTGGATATAGTGTCACAAGGCTACAGGTTTCACTTTCACACCCTGCCAAGGGCAAATGGTTTGTCAGACCTGCCAAAAAATAAATGGGCAGAGGCACAAAAGCAAGTGTCATCCCTCATGGACATGAGAGCCATTCAGCAAGTACCACAGCAAGAGCAGGGAAAAGGATTTTACTCAAGACTGTTCTTGGTGCCCAGAAAGGACAAAGCCTGGAGACCAATACTGGACCTATCTATTCTAAACACATATCTGGATATTCCAAGATTCAAAATGTTGAGACTGCAGCAGCTTCTGCCCATGCTGGGCAAGAAGCCTTGGCTTGTGACTTTAGACCTAAAAGAGGCATACCTGCATGTCCCAATCAGACAGTCATGCAGAAGATACCTCAGATTCATTGCTGGCTCAATGCACTACCAATTCTCTGCACTGCCCTTTGGCTTATCTACTGCGCCCAGGGTCTTCACAAAATGCATGGCTCCAGTAATTGCATTTTGCAGACAAAGAGGAATACAAATATATCCTTACTTGAACGACTGCCTTATTCAAGCAGAGAGCAAGGACATTCTACTACAGCATCTGGCTTTTGTAAAAAGATTACTAACATGCCTAGGGTACACAGTAAACAAAAAGAAATCAAAACTAGTACCCTCTCCAGAGATAATATTCCTGGGTGCAAGCTTAAATACAACTGCCCAGATGGCTTATCTCACGCCAGGCAAACAAAGACAACTGACTACTTATTTCAAAATGTTGGCAACAAAGACCCAGTTATCTGCAAGAAAAATTCTGCAGGCTTTGGGCTTCATGGCATCCTGCTAATTCCATATGCAAGACTGCATATGAGGAAACTTCAATGGTATCTAAAATGTGTTTGGACTCAACATTGCCACAGCCTGGAAACAATAATTCCCTCATTCCCTGCCTGCAACAGGAGTTTCGATGGTGGGCAAAGGCCTGTCACCACAAGTGGCAGCCATTCGCTTTACCCACAGCCAGGCAGATATTAACAACAGGTGCATCAGATTATGCTTGGGGGGCCCATATGGTAGGAAGATGTATTCAGGGTACATGGTCCGCAAGCCAAATGCATCTACATATCAACCAAAAAGCTGTTCAGAATGCCCCGACAGCCTTCAAGGATCTACTTCATCCGGGACAACTACTGATAAAGACGGACAATACTACAGTCATGTGGTACATAAACGAGCATCGAGGCACTCATTCCTACCCCCTATGCAGACTAGCCATGACTTTGTAGGACACAGCATTGACTTACCAAGTACATCTGCAGGCACAATCCTACCAGGAAAGATAAATATTCTGGCAGACGAACTAAGCAGAAACCTCATGGATCCCCATGAGTGGAAATTGATTCCGCAAGTCTTCAGCATGATAACAAGGAATTGGGGATGCCCGGACATAGATCTGTTTGCTTCCCCTCACAACTGCCAACTACAGAGATTCTCCACAAGGACTTATCACAAGCAAGCATGGAAAGTGGATGCTCTATCTTTCAGCTGGAAAAACGTAACAGTATATGCCTTTCCTCCACTGCGCCTCCTCCCCAAGGTACTCCTAAAAGTCAGACAAGAGAAGCCAAAAATGATACTGATTGCCCCAGACTGGCCCCGCCAGCACTGGTACCCAATCCTAAGGAACTTGTCTCAATACCCAGCTTGGACATTACCTCAAATTCCTCACTTACTGTCCCAACATGACAATCAGATCCTGCACAGCCAACTCAAGACCTTAAATCTGGCAGCATGGCGGATAATGTAGTCATTCAAAACACACCTCTCTAAAGAGGTGATGGATGTTATTTTGGAGGCCAGGAGGCCTAGTACCACAAAATCTTATGCTGAAAACTGGAAGAGATTCTGTGCTTGGAACCATGCACAAGGGATTGACACGACTGTACCAAATATTCCTCAGATTTTGCAATATTTAACTGAGATGCTGGACAAAGGCCTACCCTTTCATCAGTTAAGATTCATGCCTCTGCCATTTCAGCTCATTACAATACAGAGCCACCTATTTTTTCTCATACTTTATTAAGGCAGTACCTCAGAGGAGCCAAAAACCTAAGGCCTCCAAGGAGATCACCAATACCTGCATGGGACCTCAGTTATGTCTTGGAAAAACTCACCCTGCCTCCTTTTGAGCCAGCCGCTACAGCTGATATAAAATTTTTATCGTGGAAAACAGCTCTGCTCCTAGCAATAACCTCTGCAAGACTAGTCTCAGAGCTACAGGCACTCATGGCTGTGGAACCTTTTATCATTTTCTATCCAGATACTCTGAGGATAAACCCGACATTTATGTCTAAGGTAGTATCCAGTGTGACACTTAAGCAAACTATTCATTTGCCCACCTTTTACCCAAACCCACAGAATAAGGGTGAGAGACTTCTGCATTCTTTGGGCATACACAGACAGCTGCACTTCTACTTGGACAGAACCAAAGCTTTCAGAAAGACTGAGCAATTACTAGTGGCATATGCTGCAGGATCACAAGGAAAGGCTATCTCAAAGCAGACTATTTCAAAGTGGATAGGCCACTACATTCGTTTCTGCTATTCACAATATGGCAAATCAGTGCCTAAGGGCATTAGGCCACATTCGACCAGAGCAGCAGCCACTTCAGCAGCCTTCCTCAGAGGAGTACCAACCAAAGACATTTTAGAGGCTGTAACCTGGAGTTCAATGCACACTTTTACAAAGCACTATCACTTACCACTCTACTCTAAATCCAGGGCAGGCTTTGCCACTGCAGTTCTGCAGGGCCTCATAGCCGCTCCTAATCCTATTTAGCTCCAGCCTCCCAACCTTAGCTTTGGGATTCAACCCAATTGTAATGACTGCAACAGTGAAACACGATGAACATAGTACAGTTGTGTATTTCCCATAAATGTAGATGTTCGCGTGTATTCACTGTTGCAGTCCAGGTTACCCTCCCACCATTCCCCTTAATCTTTGCTGGAACTTATCTGTACTTCTCTATTCTGTACAACCTATGTGGTGTATTTGCTTGTAGATGAAGGAAACATTTACCTTGGTGCATGCATGCTTTATTGACATATTTTTAGCCTACCCTTTTGGGGGCACCTGACATCTGGGGCAAGAAAAACTGAAGAAAATGGCGTTGGCTGCATCTTTTATACCCCTGGCGCACTGAAGTCAGGGAGGAGGCGACAGCAACCGACGCCGGAGCTAGACTTGGAATTCAGGCCGACTGCGGGTAGCCTGCCAGCAGGATAACCCAATTGTAATGACTGCAACAGTGAATACACTCGAACATCTACATTTATGGTAAGTACACAACTGTACTTTGCAGACCCTGGCACTGTTTTAGTCTCTGCAGACAAATCCTCCAGATTACTTTCCTCCACCTCTGTCCTTCCCACTGATAAGGACAGTAAGTCCATGGAGCACATTGGCAAAAAAAGTATACACCTCCGCCACTTTTGCATTTATGGTGGATAACTACCAGACACACATGTCTAAGTATGCCTTGGCCCTTTTGACTCAAGTTTCCAAACTTTTGGCTGATCCCCTCAGACTCACTTTGTAAGGATGAAGTATCTAGCCTTATCACCTTGTCTTCTCAAGTGACAAGGCACTCGATCAGATGCAGCTGTGATGCTGCAGAGGTCTCTGCCAGATCTGCAGCTTCTGCCTCAGTGTTTAGAAGGTATTCTTGGCTGAGACTCCAACCTCTACCTGATGACATCAGGGCTAAACTCCTGGATGCACCCCTGGACAATTCTGCACTTTTTGGAACTAAAGTGGCAGAGCATTTCAAGACCCTTCAGCAAAAGGGAAATTAATTACAAGACTTAAAACATTTGGTTTATCTCCAGTCCCTAAATTCCATAAGAATTATCCTACCAAGACACAGTTCATAAGGAAGCATTCTGCTCCTACCCTCATGCTAGGAGCAAAAAGAGCTCCAGGAAGCAGCAGCCTCCTTCCAGGCCTGCTCAGACTCCAGTTTAGAAACCTCAGTTTCAGGACAGGGCTACCTGCCCTTCCCCTCATCCCACCCCCGCCCCAGGATTCCATTCCCCTATCCTAAAGACTGTCACTATCTTCCGGTGTGTCAAACCATTACCTCAGACAAGTAGGTCTTGTGTATCATATAAAAAAGGGTTACTTCATGACTTGAGTCATTCCTCTCTGTGGGTTCCTCACACTTTCAGTTCTCTGCCTTGCCCTTTGGACTATCTACTGCTCCAAGGGTATTCACCAAGTGTCTGGCTCCAGTGGTAGCCTATTGCAGGATGAAAGGGATTCAGATTTTTCTATACCTGGATGACCTCCTGATCCAGGCAGGTTGCTCCACTTCCCTTCACATCCATCTCCAAAAAGTCATCTCTGTCCTGCAGTCCCTGGGGTTCAACATCAATTGCCGCAAGTCTAAACTAATCCTCTCCCAGGACCAAGTTTTCCTGGGATGCAGGATTAGCACAGATGTTATGAGGGTGTTCCTTCCTCCCCAAAAGGTGGAAAGCCTGAGACTATACCTGCTGTCTGTCCTCCATGTCACTGATATGAGAGCGAGACAATGCCTCAGACTTCTAGGACATATGGCCTCCATTATACCCATGTTGCCAATGGCAAAACTCCACATGAAATGTCAGTGGTACCTGAGGTCCACATGGACCCAGCACTCACGCCCCTTGGACCACAGCATTTCCTTCCTAGCATGCCTAAGGAAGGAAATCTTTTGGTGGTTGGATCAAGTCTCTCTTAACCAGGACTTCCATTACAACCCCTCACCCCAGTCCAAGAGATGTACACAAATGCCTCAGACCTGGGCTGGGGAGCTGCTGTCGGCAGCTTCAAGGTCCAAGGCACATGGACAGTCCCCTTCAATTGGGAGCATATCAACATCAGAGAAATGAGAGCCATCATCCTTGCTCTGAGGGCCTTCCAACACATTCTGAAACAAGGCCCTCTGAAGTTGTTCACAGACAACACTACAGTACTGTGGTATGTGAACAAACAGTGGAACAAAATCTTACTTGCTATGCAGACTTGCACTCCAGGCCTGGGAGTTGACAGCCCAACATGGAGTCACCCTACAGGCAGTCTATATTCCCTCAGCTCAGAACACTCAGGCATTCACCTTGAGCAGGTCCATGTCACATTCCCACGAATGGATGCTACACAGAGTATGTTCCTGGACATAGTCCACAAGTGGAGTACACCACAAATAGATCTGTTTGCCACCCCTCTTTTGTACCAGGGCACCCAGCCCCCTAATGAGGGCAGCTGATGCCTTTTCTATCTCATGGAAGGGATGTTTCTCTATGTCCCCCCCCCTTCCCACTGCTGCAAAAAGTCCTGTTGAAAATTCAGCAGGACAAACCAAAAATCTTGCTGATGATTTCCTTTTGGCCAAGACAGCATTGGTTTCCCCCTCTTTCTGCATTTAGTCAGGGGCAGTCATCACAAGTTACCTCACAGAGTGGACCTTCTCGCACAGAACAAGGGATCCCTAATCCATCCCCACTTGGAATCTCTGAATCCAACCCTGTGGGTGATGGTCCTGAAGGAGGCCAGGAAACCAAATACTAGGACATCTTTTTTGTCCAGATGGAAAATGTTCTCCATTTGGTGTCTTCAAAGACAGCTAGACCCGTTTCATGGAGAGGTCCCTTTAGTGCTGTCCTACCTGTGTGAATTGTTGCAAGCCGTGCTGGCATATTCTTCTGTTAAGGCCCACCTAGCTGCTATTTCGGCTTGTCTGTCTCTTGACCCTTTTCTTGCTCCGTCTTCCAGTGAAGTTGTTCCTTAAGGGAGTGCTGCACTTCAAGCCTCCCAGGAGGCCAGTCCTACCCCATGGTACCTGAACTACATTTTAGATAAGCTCACTGTTGTTCCTTTTGAACCAGCATCAAAAGCCCCTCTAAACTATTGCACTTGCAAGACTGTGTTTTTCGTGGCTCTGACATCAGCCAGGAGAGTGTCAGAGCTCCAGACCCTCATGGCCACCCCACCTTTTCTAATCTTCCACAAGGGTAGAGTGACCCTAAGGACCAACTCATCCTTCATGCTTAAGGTGGTCAATGAGCTGTCCCTGAACCAATGTATTCAACTCCCCATCTTTTTTCCACCTCCTCAGAATGACAGTGAGAGAGTCCTGCATTCCCTTGATGTTCACAGGCAACTAAGATTCTACCTTGACAATACCAAGTCCCTTAGGATATCAGAGCAATTGGTCTCCTTTCACCCCAGAGCTCTGGGAAAGGCGGTGACAAAACAAACTATTTCTGCCTGGATTTCCAGGGCCATCTCCTTTTGTTACACCTACCATGGAAAACATTTAAACTCAAAAATTAAAGCCCACTCCACTAGTGCCATAGCCCCATCTGGAGCCTTCTTCAAAGGACTGGACACTGCTTCCACTCTGACCTGTTTGCCAGTTTGCTCCTGTATATTCCTCCACTTTTAACTTTGTGCCTCATAGTTTGTGAGTTGCTTCACTTCGGATCCCATTCAGACATCATGTCACATGTCTCTTGTATTCAAGTGAGACAGAGGCACTGTGATGGGTTCAGGTTGTTTACTGTACATAAACACATTAGAAGCTGTATAACTGGACCATATATTTAAGCTGACTGACTCATTACTTCAAACACACTCGCAAGTGCTCAGTAACTTATATGCACATGCTATCTAGCTACAATGGCTGACTAGGCACAATACACACAATGATCTACATCTTTGATAGAATACACTGACGTTAAAGGGAAGGGGTCCCGCAGATCACCACTTGAGAATATCTCTTTTGGTGAAATACTCAAGCTTTTGAGACAGAAAGGTGGTTGGTCTTCTGACAGCCCCCCACCCCAGAGGAGTCAGTTTTGGAGATTTGTGTAGGCGGCTCAGCTATATCCTGGGTAGTTCCCCTGCCAGATGCAGTGGTGGGCCTTATTTCCCAATGGGCCTGGAGCAGTCCAGATGTCACAGAGACTGTCCCCAAGAGACCATATAAGTACTTTGTTGCACCAAAAGATTGGGTCCATTGGAGCAAGAGACTCCAGTTGGACACTGTGGTGGTAGTGGCAGCCACCAAGGAAGAACTTGCTGAAGAGTTAGCCTGTCCATTCCCTGAAAAGGGCATTGGACAAATTTGAAAAGCATGTTTACGTGCCAGTGACCTTCAAATTCAGGTCACTGAAATACTTGGCACACGGTACGAGATTTCAGAGGGACTTGATCAAGGAGTTTTCAAATGCCCTCTCAGGGTCCATGTCTGCCGAAGACAAGAAGACTGTCTTTGCAACTAACAACCCTTTAGTCAATATCGAACGCCTGAATGAGGGTGATTTCTCACACCCCAGAGGGAGCTTCAAGAGCTGCAGGTTCAGGATTTGTAGTAAGAAGGCACTCCTGGATGTGCCTTTGTGATTTTGTGAAGCTCTTAAAGACACCATTTGTTAATACACCATTTATTAATGCTCCATTTGATGGCTCTACCTTGTGTGGCCCCATGGTGAAGGAAACTCTCTCCACGAGCGAACAGGATGTGAAGACATCATCTGTCATAAGGATACATTTTTATATCCCTCAGTGGACCTTCTCCTGGGATCAGAGAGGAGGTAGAAAGATGTGGATTCCGCAAGACGCAAGGGTCTTCCCAGGACTCCTACAGAGACAGACCCCCACCCTGCCCTTGGCCGAGGAAGGAATTCTAATGGCAGATGTCATCCTTGTGCCAAAGGAGGTTCGCAACACCAGGGCTTCAGAGATCCTTTCTCTGAGAAGCCCTTTCAGCGTTCCTGAAAGGTTACCGTACTGCTAAATTCTGGAGGCAGTCAGGAGGTGCCTATCTCTGCATCCAGAACCCTGGACAGCCATCACTAGAGACACCTGAATGCAGGGTATAAAAAACAGAGGTTATTGCATACCATTTTTCCTTTAACCTCCCAAATGGATCAAGAAAATTCCCGTTGTTCCACCCAGTCAGAGGAAAGCAGCAGAAGCAGAAAAGCTGCTGGCAAAAAGCCATCCAGGCAGTCCCCCCAGGCCAGCAACGATCCAGAACTTAATCAAGATCCTTTTTATTGCTAAAGAAAAATGGGTACCCAAGACAAATTTTGGATTTCACCAGATTGAATCAATTTGATGTACTCTATACATCTCCAGGATGCTTACAATCACATTAAAATAGACAGGTGCTCCAAGAGATACCTACACTTCCAACTGGGAGCCATTCACTACCAAGTAAGCGACGTGCCGTTTGGTCTCACCACAACCCCCCCCCTCCCCCAGGGTGTTCACCAAGTGCATGGCAGTGTCAAGGTTCACTTAAATCAATGAGTGGCTTCTCTCTGCTCCACCCAGGCCCCTACTGATTCAAGCTTGCTCCAGTTATGGCTTCAGTTGGGTATCCCAGTGAACTACACCAACTCGCACCTTCTCAAGCCCTGGAATTCATTGTTGCTCTTCTGGATACAGTGACACAGATAGAAAACTTACAACAGAAAAGGTTAACCAATTTACTGAGCCAAGCACAGCACATTGTCTGTCTTCCTTCCACTCCAGCTAGGCTAGTCATACAACTTCTCAGATCTATAGCAGCTTCCATAATTCTGGTACCTTTAGCAAGGTTTTACATGAGAGTACTACAGTGGACGATTGCAGTATAATGGTTGATAGGACATTCACACTCTGACTGTACCAATTCAATTTACAAACATTTGCAGGGAACACACAACCTGGTATATTCCCGGAGAAGTCTCTCAGGGCCGCCCTTTTATTTTTCCTGCAGCCAAGCCCACACTGATTATGGAGGCCTCCCCACTGGGGGTGACATTACTTGGGAAGGTCAGTCCAAGACACATGGTCACAGTCGGTCGTCAGTCTTCACATCACTGTACTAAAAATTAGAGCAAGTCCTATTAGTGTTGCAGCATTTCAAAATGTTCTCCCTCTAGGGATGGTTGTTGTTCAGACAGACAATATGTTGATGGTCTAGTACATTTACAAACAAGGGAGAACCTGATCCTGCCACTTATGATGTCAAGAAGCCATGAATGTGTGTTAATGGGTGATCTCTTGGACATTTTCTACTATCGATGCACATTCCAGGGGAGTCCAAAGCATTGGCAGACAAAACTGAGTAGGTCCATCATAGTTCCCCATGAGTGGTCTCAGTCTATTAGTGGCAGAAAAGGTATTTCATCATTGAGGCCAACAATGCTGTGACCTTTCTGCTTCTACCTTCAGTTCCAGGAGCAGCAGGTACTTTGCCCTGATCCATCCAAATATGGAGTCAACAGTAGACTGTCTAATTCTTGATTGGCCCTTTGCTCTCCTTTATGCCTCCCTCCACTCCCCTCTTTTCCAAGTTTCTTCAGAAAGCATTTTGGCACAAGAGCAAAGTGATCCAAAATTTGACCCCATGGTTTCTCCATTTCCAGTGATGGCTAGGCAGTCTAAGCTGTCTTCCCTGGTTCTTCATATTCTTACTTCTTCCCAGAAAGTTTCTACAAGATGGGTTTATAAGAGCAAATAGAAACGATTTTCCATCTGAGCTCTTCAGAGGCAACTAGATCCACTTTCAGCACCTACTCCAGTTATTCTTGACTTCCGTGCATACATATTTAGTAGTGGAGATAGTCCAACTTGCTGCCATTTCTAATTTTACCGTAGATGAAAACTATTTTTTTATGGCTTCACATAAGCTATGCAAGGCCTTTCTCATGGGTACCTTTTTAATTTGACCACCCATTAAAGACTATTCCCCCATGGGACTTGACAGTACTTCTTCAGGCTTTAAGCTGTTCCCCTTTGAGCCCTCTGCCAAGGCGGACTTAAAATTCTTGTCATGGACAACCATTTTTCTGGTTGCCATCACATCAGCTAGATGAGAATCAGAACTACAGGTGTTCTGTTCCCAGCCACTGTATTTGTTTTTTCATAAGGATAGTGTATCCCTTCAGACTAATTGTTCCATTCTACCATGCTGCTCATGTTGGCTGTACATGGACAGCTTAGATTCTATCTCCATAGAATGAAAGATTACAGGAAATCAGACCAAATGTTTGTCTTCTTTTCTAAGGCTAAATTGGGTAAGGAGGTTTCAGAGGTAACTTTAACCAGAGGGATCACTGAGTACATTTCTTTTGTTTATAAGACTGAAGGGTTGACATTACCTAAGTCCCCTAAGGCTCATTCCACCAAATCTATGGCTGTCATCTGCCTTCTGGTCTAGAGCTTCTACACATGATAGTTGTGCAGCTGCTATGGTCTACTGCTCATACCTTTATTGCTCATTACAACTTTGGCATCTTATCTAGGAATACAGCAGCATTTGGCTTCTTGGACTCTAGAATATTCTTTGAAAACCATCTAGGGTTTTCTCTATCTGGGGACTCTGTTCCACTGGTTGAGGAACAGATGAAAAAGACAGCATCAGATACAAAAGTTATGTACTCACTATAAGATTGCATTTGTGTTGTCTTTTCGTCCTTCCTCAACCTACCCTTCAGCCCCCTTCTTGCTTTGTAAGATGTTCTTCGTTTTCCATTGCTGCAGTCCTTACTATTGGGTATAGTCCCAGCGCCCGCCCCCGATAGTATATAGGCTGACGCCGTCACAGACACGCGAGCGCCAGGACGCCAGTACGCCACGCGCATCGCCGCGCGGACCTCCTTCGGCCCTGCAGCCTTTTTTTCGCAGGCAGAGTTTTGCAGAAGCAGTTTTATGATGTTTGAAATATTTTCCTAGTCTCAGTTTCAATCCGAAATCAGAGAGTTGGCAGATAATCCTTTGCTATTTATTTTTTTGGTTCATTTTTGTTTTTTTGTCAGGATGTCAGAAAAAGTGAATAACTGTATATTTTGTTATGGAAAAAAATACCTCAGGATTACCATACATTACGTTACCCTGTGTGTAGGCCCGGAGCACAACGGCGTTGGTTGCCTTGTGCTTGCTTGTACACAAACAGGGTTTTAACAAACCAGATTAGTGAGGAGGCTATGTTGTGCCAGATTGTAATTTTGGGAAGCCAATGATGTTCGGAGGCTCGGCGCCGGACAGAAACACAGGCGCAAAACCAGTGAGCTTGATGAACCGGCCGTCGGGTGACGCCGTTCTTGGTGTCGGACGAGTGGAGCCAGAGATTTTTCAGTGAGGAGTGCAGGTTTCTCACTTTACAGGATACACCTCTCAGGGAGCAGGCTTTACTTTTAGGGGGCTCAGGGTAACTATCTTTAGGCTCTTCCCAACTCTCCTCCTTCAGTCTTCTCTCTCTCCACCTTCCAGTTCTAGAGGTAGCTTGCCTTCAGCTTCTTTTTAGGGTAGGTAGCCTTTCTTTTCTAGAGGGGCTTCCTCCCTAGCCTAAGGGGTTCTGTACCTAGTAACAGAGAAGGGCAATGGGAATAAGATTTCTATGGCAGAGGAGAAGTTCAGGCTCCTCCTGAACCAGAGTTTGACAGTTGATTCTCAGTTTGACAGTGGATTTGAGTCTTCTATCTTCATTCTTCAATGGAGGATTATCTCATTCCATCTCCCTGATTCTGATTCTCAGATCAGATGATGCCACTCCTTCAGCTTCTCTTCTTTCCTTGAGGAGTTTTCATATTAGGGACTTTTTGAGGGACCTGATAGAGAATTAGGACAGTCTTCCAGCTTGACCCTAGGAATTCTTGTTTTACTTCCTTTACCTCCGTTGTGCTGACCGTGCTCAGCTCAGCCTGAGTTGAACTTCCTTGCCCCTGAACCTTTGCAGACTGCCTCTGCTGCTGTTAGGCAACCTGATATAGGCTGCCAGGGCTCAGCGCAAGCATAAGTATTTGGCAAAGAGTCCTAGCCCAGAAGGTGCTTCTGCTTTCTCTCAAAGGTACCCAGGGGTGTGACATGTCAAAAAAAAATCTACCTTAAGACAAAGAGGCAAGGCGTTAGATGGGTGGGGTAAGAAAATGTATTGAAGTCAAGGTCTACATGGAAGGTGGTGTCTGAGAAATTTCATGACTCCACTCTTCCCATGAGTCTTTGGATCAAAATTATCTCAGGAAGCAATGGCTGTTTTAATATCTTGAGAGGACACTGCTGTATTTATTCAATGGTTTTATGTGTTTAGTGAAGTGGCATTCTTTGCTCCTGTTTTGATGCCCTGCTGATAAGTGGCGCAAGCCTTGCCATTTGTATGGTGGAAGCAGTCTGAGAGGTTCTTAGGGAGGGCTGGTGGCAGTTTTACCGAACAGGGGGTTCACCTGCTCCTGGTGTTGTCTAAAGTTTTATTTTCTAATGTTAGATTTGTTTTTTTTTTTGGGCAGCCTTTAAGAAAGCTAAGACTATGCAAACTGTTAAAGTTTTTTTTGGAGAATTTTGGACAGTTTAGTGAGGGAAATAAGGTAAAAAGGTTCAAGAATGATGGTACATTTTGCAGATAGGGGTAGGTCTGGGCAGTAAGAAAGGGGGCAGGGGTGGGGTTTGGCATCTTTCAGGGGGTTTCTCAGTCTCTTCTGGTGGGGAGTTCAGGGGTCTTGGCCTTCCCCTCAACACCCTTTCAGACTTTCCCAAAACCAAGACAGAGATCTGTCTCTTTGCTTTATCTCAGTCCATTGATGTCTTTTTTCACAGATTTGAGATCCTAGTTATCTTTTTAAGAATGGTGCTGGATCAGGCAAAGACTTGATTGTATCTGTCGGTTTCTAAGCTTAAATTGGGATTATCAGTTGTCTGCAAAGGGAATTGTTTTTGGAACTAGGATTTTGTTTTATCAAACTTCTATCCCGTTATTATAGCTTTACATTATGTTCCAAGATCCTTGGAATCTCAACACTCTTAGACTGCTGCACTTTTATGGTCTATCAGTAACCCAGCTGGACGGTTCGGCTTACAAGATGCTTATAGAGTAATTACAGTATCTAGCTTATTGGCACTGGGGATTCAGTGGTATCTCTCTCTGCTCTCTTATTCGTGCGGCTTACTTGCCCTATCAGGCTCTGAGACAGGCAGACCTTGATTTGAACCCTGGGAGTTCAAACTCAAGGTATTCCTTATTCTGATTAATTCTTGCATCTGTAGCAGGAAGACCTTCCTTCTGCTCTTCATATCTAGAAATTGATGCAGTCTAAAGATTTTCAAAGCTATCTTTTAAAACTGGGTATGAGTACCAGACAAAAAGCCCAGGAAGAAATGTGAGGACCTGGCACTCAGCCTAGTTTCCGTATCAGATTTCTGGGTATTCTGAATGGTTCAAAAACAATTTTCTCTCACCTCTCAGGTATTACGTCAAACAACGGAGAGAGACTGTGACCGTCAGCATCGCACGCGCAACCATGCTTCAGATGCTTCTGGTGATTCCCAATGGGGATCCCCAGTGCTCAACATTGGGGACTGCAGATGTAATAATACCAAACCTATAGCATCAAAGCATAATCAGGGCTCAGAATGTTTTTGTTCCATAAACTGCCATTTTTGACCTCACCACGCCAGTTCATCAATTTATTCAAAGAGACCTTGTGGTGCGCCACACAATGTCACCTCACAGGGGACTTGCCTCTGTTGATCCATTTCTACAGGATCTGCAGGACATGAGATGATTCAGAGGGACATCGCGCTATCGCACCTCTGGCACTCAGATAGTACAAAGTCTGCCCTCAGACACAGCACAAGGGCTTCAACATTAAGGAGGAAATCATGACAAGGCAGTTCACAGACTATTGATTCTATTATTTCAACATTGAAGGGAGATCTGTTTGGGAACTCCACACATAACTGCACATCTAAGGTTCCTGCTTCACAAAACAAGGGCAGTTTTCCACTAAAAGACAATCATGACAAGCCTTCAAAGTGGCAGCAGAATCTTCTATCTTCACAGACTTCTTAAGATGTGTGTTTAGCACAAACTGACTCTTCCCCCAAAGGTACGTGTCATCTTCATGTATTTCAGAAATCTGCACAACATCTTTTAACTCCAGACACAGATCTGTTTCCTGCCAGTTAACTGTCACACGTTTCTGATCTGGATGCTCTTAACCTTTCTTCCACAGTTCACTTAAGGGCAGGACGGTCTTGTCTTTGTTCTCCCTCAAACTCTCATGGTCACCTTACTCTGCTCAAGGTGTTCAAACAGGTAGAGTGTCAACTCCCTCAACCTTTCAGCAATGTAGCAAGTTGTCAGAGACCACTTTCCTGCTCAATGTCGCTTTTTCCATTCTATGGACAGCCTGGCATCTTCTGCCTTGAAAATTTGCAGGTTTCTGTCCTCTTCAACTGATTCCTCGTCAATTATACCAACAGACGCATCTCCACTGGGAGCTCAACGTTCAATTAAGATTTGATTCCATTTTTGTTGAGCTCAAGCAAACTGTAGTGAGCAGTTGTTTCTAACGGTTTCAAAATGGCTTGTTACTTCTTAAGAGGCTGAAGCTAAATGAAAGCAGATTGGGCTCCAATATTACCACAGTTTTAAGCCTAGGGTATGGAGTATGACTTTAGGGTTCAAGCTTTTCGGCTTTTGTTTCACCAATTCTTATCTTTAGTCAGCTTGATTGTCCCTTTGTTCCCCTTCCCTTTGTTTAGATTCTAAGCTTCTGCAGATCAAATGGCACACGAGCCCTTTTGACACCATTGTTTTCGCATCCTTTTACAAAGCATGCTCTATTCCTTTAAAAGAAAGGTGGTTGCTATGAGCTCTTATTTGGACAATTCATTTTCAATTTTGTTTTGAAAACTTAAAATATATACTTTGCATTATTTTACTGCTTTATGCCCTTATTTGTTTTATGTTTTGTATTGGACATTCATGCTTTTGGCTTCCAGCAGAGCCTACTTTGCAAGCAGAAGGATATTTAGATGTGAACCTTTTTTTTTAACCTTCTATTTACTAGTGCATTGGCTTAGTCTGTTCCCAGGAACAATTTTCAGTTTAAGGTGTTTGATTTTGAATAAGCCTAGGGTTTGCCAGATTTACTTTGGTAAACTTTGCAGCAGGTTTTTTCTTTTTATTTATAATTTTGCAATTGCGCTTTTTATTTTTTTGCATGCCTTTCTTTGCATTTGCTTTCAAATATCTTTGTTTCTTTTAGGGCTAAACAAGCTTATTCAAGCGTGTCAAAACAAACTATTTCTAGGTGTTTTGCCCATCATGCACCTTCTTTTGTTATTCCCATCATGGCAAGGTGGTTTCCACTAGCCTGTGGCTTCATAAGACATTAGCTTAATTTTGCCAAGCAGATTTACAGCTAGATGTTGGAGGGTTCCATTGCTGCATGACAAAGGAGCTCGGCCTGCATACTGTAACTTGCTCTACATGTCTGTGTGAATTGCTTGGCTTTGTTTTGTGTCAGCATTGTTAATGTTTTTTTGCATCCACCTTTGGCCTCTCCTGCTTTATGGGTCTGACATCTTTCCTTACCTTTTTAATGGGATTCTCATGTCAAGGTGTGTTTATTTTGCTATGTTCTTAGATATCCTTCTGAATGCTTTTGTATATACATATTTGTTATTCTTTACAGGTATCTGCTATCTGTCTTATATACTGTACATGTTTTGTGATTTAAGCACCACATTTCTAATGAGTACCTGGTTGGTAGGTGTTGCATGTGAGACTACTGAGTATTCCTGGCCTCTGGCATTAGGGGCACCCTGTATCATAGGGATGATGGTACAATACTAAGGACTATAACCCAATGGCATTCCGGACATCTACATGGGCCGTAGGTACAAACGTAGTTTTTTATTTGAGCTCCTAGTATGTCCTGAAGAGTATTCCCTGCCCACTTTGCTGGATGAGCTGTAGTCTTCCTCTTTTTCTTTGTCTGGAATGTGATTTAAAGTTGAGTCTGTACCCTTTTTTGGTGCAAGATGGTAGGCTGATTAGAGGACAAACTCAATCTGAGATAATTCAGGTGAGGAGAGGATTATGGGTAAGTGGAGGAGCTCAAGCTATGGTGCCAAATTCTACTGGAGTAGCCAGGGTCAGATCCAAAATCAGAATGAAGACCCATCAGTTGAGGAAGGGTGAAAACAGACAACATAGATGCATTGTTATGGTGAGTACATAACTTTTTGTATAAAGCTTATAGAGTAAGTGAGGGGTGGTTGTGTGTCTGTTTAAGATGGTCTGTCGTCTAGTATTAATGATATTGAAAATATTTGTGAGAGAATTTCAGCAACCCTGGATTTTGTGGAAAAGGTGTATAAAAATAAGACTAGACATCCAAATCAGTCCTGTAATGGTCTTAAAAGTTTATGTAGGTAAAAACATCATTGTTTAAAGCAGGTTTTGATATTTTAGATGGTAATTTGAATGTTCCCAGTATTCATTGGTCTTATGCGACTACTAACAAGAGATTATTTGGTGAATTTATTCATATTCATAAAGAACAAGGTTACTCCCATCTTGACATTGTCAACTAGAGGAGCTTGTATTTTGGATGTCGTTTGGATAAAAGATCATGGACCAATTGGTGAATATGAAGTTTCTGAAGAACTAGTGGGTTTTGATCGTTCTTGTATTTCCTAGTCACATGGGGTAATCCTGTCTAATTTAAAATCAGATCAGGGGACCAGGTATGGCCTTTAGAGATTAGATTATAATAAGACAGGCAGTACCTAATTGGAGATGGAGGGAGATAGTTTGCTCAGTAAATGGTGAAGAGTGGAATAGGCTTTATTTTTTGTATATGTTGATTGATCATTTTGTTCGTTTATTTCCCATTAAGTTTAAAGGGTATAAACCTCCTTGGTGGGATAGTTCCCTGCAAAAGTTATGCAGTCAATCTTAGAATTTGTGAAAAAGACTGAAGAGGAAGACTGGGGAAAGAAAATTAAATAAATTTAGAATGGTAAGGAATAAATTAAGGAAATTAACTAGACTGAATAAAAAAGATTATGAGAAAAGGTTGGCTTTTAATGTTAAAAATAAAAATGAAAGTATGCAGATTTGAGATTTAGGATGTAACTAGCACTGTAACTGTTTCCGGGTTACTGGCCAACATTTTTTGTGAATCATTTTATTTGATTTGGTAGAAATTTGAATCGTGAGTATTCCATGGCTGATGGTGATTGCCCCACTCTTTTTTTGGTTAGGTTTAGATGAATTGTCAGGTATGCAGGGCCTGATGGGATTAATGTGTTTTTCTATCATCTATTATTAGGGAGATGTCTCCCTTTTTGTTTCTTATATCAAAAAACACTTGAGCCTATGCTCCTCCTGACTGGAAAATGGCCCATAATTGTACCTGTCAAAATGGAGTAATCTTTGTACTATTGAAAATTATAGACCAATCAGCCTAACTAGTCTTGCATCTTGTAGGAAAATGTTTTGAGCTGGTTCTTTGTCAATATATTATTGGTTTCATGGGTGATAGGTTTGACTCAACACAACATGGTTTTGTTGTAGCCAGGTCTTGTGGTTCAAATTTGCTTTCTTTCTATGGCCACTTATGGAGAGTACTGCATGATGGAGGAACCACTGATGTTATATATTTAGATATAATGAACAAAAATGTAGAACACAGCACCACAGCAAACCAATAAAGAGAAAATGGCAAAGAGCAGCATAAAACCCAGACAGACTTTTATTCGAACACAGGTGAGCACTTTCGCAATAAAATCGCTTCTTTAGACCATGCAAAAAAACAAGCAACTTCTCAGATATTTAAAATACAATCAATTAAATATCTACCAATAAAAACATGCAGATACAATAGCCATAAAAATTTTAAAGGCACAACTTTCTTTTAAGACAGCAACCGTAAAGGGCTATTGGCATAAAGACATACATAGCAAGATACCTATTTAAAAAGCTTTCTTTCTTTCAGAACTGGCAGAGGTACTGATTCATTCAAGCCTGAACCTCTATGTGCTGATAATTTAAGAATCCATCTTAATTCTTTCCCTTCTGTGACATTAGTTATATCACCCAACCTAAAACTTTCATAGATTACTTCTACTGCCATAAACTTGAACCAATGATTAGTGCCTTTCTCTAGAATGTGTTTAGCTAGGGCACTATAACTATGGCTCTTATTAGCACAATAATAATGGTGTCTAATTCGTTCCTTAAGTCGCCTATTGGTTTTTCCTATATAAAATTTTGAACAGATCACACACTGTACTAGGTAAACTAAATGTTTAGTATCACAATTAGCTTTAACTTTGAAAACATAATGATTACCATTGTCTGATTGAATAAATGTATTAGATACATCAATGTATTTACAAAAAGTGCATTTGACACAGATAGATGTGCCAAAACTAGTTGTTCTAATACTAGGTTGCCTTAGCTTACTTGTATTAGAGAAACAGAGCTTTCAACAATTTTTTATTTTTATAAACAAAGTTTGGAGCTGCACTGACAAGCTCACGTAGAGTAGGATCAGAAGATAAAATATGCCAATTTTTTGTGGTATTTTTTATATCAATGCTGTCAGTACTAAAAGTCATACAGTAAGCTACATTACTATAACAATTATTATGGGCATAGCATGGTTTTCTATGTCTCTTAGTATGCAGCTTACAATGTAAAATTTTATTGGCGTTTTGTCGATGACTTGTATTTTGGAAAAGAGATCTTGAAAGTTTAAATAATTTTCTAAGTGCTATAAATACAAGTACCTCCTTAAGTTCACGATGAAGCATTCTTGTACTCGTATAGATTTCCTATTTCCTTGGTGCAACCCTGTATAAGGGTATAGATGGAAAGCTGCTTACTAAGAGATATAGAAAACCATGTTATACACAGTTATCTTGAACGTAATAGTATGCATCCACCACATATTTTTGAAAATGTGGTTTTTAAGAGTTTCTAGACTTCATGACCAGGAACAAATATTTGAAACAACTGTATTCCACTAGTATGGAATTTATAGAATTGGTTATAAACCTTTTGAAATTAGTGAAACATGTGAGAGGGTTAAGTCAGATAGACAAAGTAGTAGACGTCCGTTTTTTTCACCTAAAGAAAACATAAGAAAGACTGCCCATAATGATTGTTATAGTAATGCAGTTTATTGTATGACTTTTAGTACTGACAGCATAGATATAAAAAAATAGTATCACAAAAAATTGGCATATTTTATCTTCTGATCCTTCTCTACGTGAACTTGTCAGTGCAGCTCCAAACTTTGTTTATAAAAATAAAAAATTGTTGAAAAGACAGCTCTGTTTCCCTAATACAAGTAAGCTAAGGCAACCTAGTATTAGAACAACTAGTTTTGGCACTTCTATCTGTGGCAAATGCAATTTTTGTAAATACATTGATGTATCTAATACATTTATTCAACCAGACAAATGGCAATCATTATGTTTTCAAAGTAAAAGCTAATTGTGACACTAAAACCTTAGTTTACCTAGCACAGTGTGTGATCTGTTCAAAACGTTATATAGGAAAAACTAATAGGCGCTTAAGGAACGAATTAGAGACCATTATTATTTTGCTAATAAAGGCCATAGTTATAGTGCCCTAGCTAAACACATTCTAGAGAAAGGCACCAATCATTGGTTCAAGTTTATGGCAGTAGAAGTAATCTATGAACGTTTTAGGTTGAGTGATATAACTAACGTCACAGAAGGGAAAGAATTAAGATAGATTCTTAAATTATCAGCACATAGAGGTGCAGGCTTGAATGAATCAGTACCTCTTAAGCCAGTTCTGAAAGAAAGAAAGCTTTTTAAATAGGTATCTTGTTGTGTCTCTCTTTATGCCAATAGCCCTTTATGGTTGCAGCCTTAAAAGAAAGTTGTGCCTTTAAAATTTTTATGGCTATTGTATCTGCATGTTTTTTATTGGTAGATATTTAACTGATTGTATTTTAAATATCTGAGAAGTTGCTGGTTTTTTGTAAGGTCTGAAGAAGCGATTTTATCGCGAAAGCGCTCACCTGTGTTCGAATAAGTCTGTTTGGGATTGGAAGTCTCATTTACCCATATGCTTTGGACAACTCTAATATACAAAAGGTGCAAGTTACAAGATATTTGGGTACAAAATTGATGATGCCTTAAGTTTTGATCCTCATTTGTCAGACAATATTAGACGATGTTTTGTGACATAAGTAACATCTGCAGAAATATTATAAGTTGATATGGGATAACTTTGCTCCTTATATACAAGACCATGGTTAGTCCAGTTATAGAGTACTGTGGGTCTTTTTGTATGTGTAATAAAGTGCAGTAAGACTGGAAAGGATACAAAGATATTTCCCTAGGAAGATCTTAGAAATGGTGGACATGTGCTACCCAAGGAGACTTGGTGTTGTCTCTGTTTACAGTTTAATATAAGCCAGTTATGACTGATCTTATTACTATTTACAAATGTATTAGTGTTTCTAAATTTGGAAATACTGTGGTTATTCATAAGAAATTGCATTCCCTGAATACTAGAAATAGTAATTATATGGTAAATATGGGAGAGCTTCTGTATGATGGCATAAAATTCCCTTATGGGTTAGGAAATCAGGAACTTTTGTTTCTTTTAAAGCCAATGTGGATTTATAGTTAGGTTTGAGAATGCAGCTTTTTATCGTGGCAAGCTCTTTGAGGGCCTTTTTTAGGCTTTGGGCTTAATATTTTGAACATGTGTCTGATTTTTTTTTTTATTATTAAGTCTTCTAATATGATGGACCCTCTACAGTATGTGTCTCTTGGCATTCTCTTTATTGGAAAGGCACTCTACTCACTGTACAAATGGGTAGTTGGGTAAATATGGCAAGTTTAGTTTTTATACTTTATTGCAAGTATGCTTGCGCAAGTTCATTTGCGGGCAGAACTAGGGAATATGAGGCTGGGAACACCCTTCTAGACCTGATATGTAATGCAGAGCATTCTTGAGATATATCCCTTGAGATCTAGTAGCTAGAAACAAAGTATTCTGACAAGAAGAAGGTCTTAAAGGAGGAACAACCAACAATTTCCCACTACAGAGGACATTCTCAATGGTCAGCTGATGTGGTGAGTTCAGCTATTTAAGTATTTTGATTTAACTCAGTATCTCTTTTATGCACTGTGAACATTTCACACTTGCTGCACTCTTTATTTATGCATTTCCTTCTATCTGATATCATGGCTGAACAGGGTCTTTGTTCTAGTCCTATTACCCAGCTAACAAATACATTAAAAACACTGAGTACATTTGCTATCTATATTTTATGTATTTTTTCACTGTATTCCAAGTATCATTTGTGTAGTGTAGCTAAAGTTTGCATAGTAAACAAAACACCATTTTATGGTATTTGTCTGAATTGCCATACTTTATATTTTCTAGGTCCAAGAATTTCACTTCATTCAGTAGGGATGTCTGCCAGTAGGGGTATAGAAAATTGGCAAGAGGGGGCTGAACTTTGTTGGAGGTAATTAGAAAAGAAGCCAAGATAAGGGAACACTCTGGAGGGAAAGGTAATAGAATGGAATGAGGCTACTTGAGGGTCTGAACTGGCAGGTTAGAGACTGCCTCAATTGTAAGTGACTGATAACAGTATAGGCAAAGAGGGATAAAGAAGTGCTTGATGAAAGAAGAGTTTTGGTATTTTTATATGATTTTAGAACAGAAGAGGCTGTAAAAAAGGAGGTAATTAATAGGATGTATAAAATATTGCATGTTAACTATAGGAATCAGAGGATGTTGGAAACGATTGGGGACAAAGAATAGAAAGGCAAATTTCAAAGGAATAATGGAAAAATCTGTAGGGCTTAAAGTATGCAACAAAATCCAAAAGATTTATGATATTTGCATAGGTATTTTTATACCCCTAGATATTTGCATAGGTATTTTTATACCCCAATTAGACTTCATTGGATTTTTCCTCAAGTAGATAGCAAATGTTAGAAAAGTGGTGGGAAAGATCGAGAAATTTGGAACATGTTTTCGGTAATGTCACAAGCTGGCAGATTTTAGAATACCTACAGAGTACTTTGATGGAAATGTTGGGGTAACAAATGATAATAGGTAAGGGACTGATTATTTTGAGCTGAGATATAGCATCTGTAGTGCTTAGACATAGTAAAACCTCACTACGTTTAATGCTATTGGCAACCAAAATGCAATTACTAGAAAAGGGAGATTAGAATCTAAACCAAACATAATGGAAGTTTTGAATATTGTAATGTAGATATAAGAATTGGAGGTGGTAATCTTTATAAAAGGAAGGAGAATTTCATAGAAATAAATGGAAATTGTGGGAACAATACACGTAACTGAGCAAGTTATGCAATGTTCGAGTGAATGAAAATTATTAAAAAATGTATACTGCAAGTACTGTAAGAGGATAACAATGGAAACTTAACAGGGTTTGTTTTATTTTATATTAATGTATGTGAACTCGTATTGCAATTTAAAATGTGATGTAATGAATATGTTAACAAAAAAAGATTTTTTCAAATTTTGTTATGTTGGAGTTTGCGTGCCTACTTAGAACTGCAGTTGACATAATGATACGGTACTTTGGATTACTTCATTTGAAAATTGATTTCACTCAGATGTATTTTACTGTAATGCTGTGTTCACTAAAACTATTCTAAAAGGTATTAATAATGTGTTTTTTGTGTAATATTAGGCAGACAGTGGATATAATACACAGGCAAACTCAGCAAGCAGCATTATTGACAATGCTGGTGCAGAGAATAATAGAAAAGACCTTCTGGACCATCCAACCCACACCGATGTTCAAAGCAAACTTCTGCAGCTTAAAAAAAAGGTACTGTAAGTGTAGTAAAATGTTGCATGCAAAAACATAATGCGGTTTAGTAGTGGCGTCAGAAACAAGATTATCGAGGTCCATCTTGCTTTAGTAATAAGACTGTATGAAGTAATGAGGTTGCTCTGTTTTAAATTTTCTGTCTCAAAATCTTTCTGCGGACACCTGTTTCTTGCCACCACTATTAAAGTTGACGCAACTCTCTTGTTAAACAGTTTCCTTTTTTTATTATTATATCTGCATACTTCCCTAAGCTATCCATATCAACTGGGCCTAGTTGCTATGAACGGAATGCACAACTAATGCAGAAAAATTCCAGATGACCTTAAGCAGAAACTGGCAAGTTCATGGGTTTGTGCTAAGGTACCCTAGAAGGGAGTATATCTGTTGCCAACAGCCAAAAGAGCTAAACTGAAGATTTGCAGTCTGATGTTTTTGTTGAATCTTAGCCTCTGCCTGTTACTGACTAGACTTGAAGTTCTGTACATGTTTTAGGTTATTTGCTCGTCTAATGCCCCCTTGCTGTCAGTGACTATGCCAGCACGTGCACACTCAATTATGGTAGCAAGGCCTTCATATTTGGACCAAGGTCTTGAGCCCTCTACCAGCCATTGTTCTGGAGTCGCCTACCTCTGGTAACTTTGCATCTGCATTAAAACAGCACCTTACTGCTAAGACTTAATTTGCACATGCATGTGGGATTACATACCCTTAAATCCGTCCTCTCTGACAGACTGCCTTCAGTTCCTAAACAGCCTGAAGTGCTTGTAGGCTTAAAATAACTAGAGTCCTATTTGCATTTTTCATAGCGGATAACTGTTTGGATAATGGCACTGCAATCTTCCCATCAGTACATGCCTCATGGTTTGTGTGTGTATGTATAATGTGTATACATATGCGTGTATACACACTCACACGCATGTATGTATGGGAGCTGTAAATTAAGTCAAATGCACATCTGTTTTGTTGACACAATTTGGCCAAAAAACAGATGAACAACAACAGAGCTAGATTATAATATTGCGGCTAGGGAATATGCCTTTTCCCCGGTATTGTACTATCTCAGAGCTGGAATGTATAAGCCCCCCCCCCCCCCCTTGCAAAAAAAACATTTTTTTTTTTAAACTTGCATGCTTTGAGGTAATCTCTTTGAGCATCCATATTGATGTTGATGTTTTTCCCCATACCTTTTTTTTTTTTTGTCAGTGCTATAAGTCCACCATTTTAGTGTTTCATTTATTTTTAGTGCACATACCCTCAAACGTTTTAATAGTCGATTTCCATGTGCTTGTTTTAATTGCATTGTTGTTTTTTTTCTTTTCTGTTTTTTAGTTGAACTTTTAACTATCTTTTGGATGAAAATGATCAGCAGTTGTCTAGTCCACATAAACAAATGTCAAATAAAATACATAAACAACACTCATAGTTATTTCTTTCTGTATTTTTATGGCACACTGTCTTCTATGCGTTTTCATCCTGTCATCCAAAGAGAAAAGAAAACTCATTTGTGAAATTTCTTATTCTCAAAAAGTAAATGTCAAAGTGCATGCAGAAAGACATTTTGTCTAACACCCTTTAGTACCTTACATTGCTGTTTAAGACAGATTTGGTCTGGTTCTATCTAGTTATTGTAATAGCAGGACTAGTTGCCTCAGCAAGCTGGAGCTCCTTTTCTATCCCATAACTCCCTGCTCTGAGGAGATACGCTAGATCTCGTTGCTGCCATTGCAGCTGCAACATTGCTCAAGCATAGAGGGAGCTTTTCAGCGTATTTCTTTGCAGGAAAGAGCTTATTTTATTACAGCATAGTTTAAACATTGTTCAGGTAACTCTTTTGGTTTGTGATTTTTTTATCCACATTTTAACAGACTTACCCCCTCATACGCTCATCTTTCCATGTAAAAAATTACTCTTTCTTCCCACCTTTATTATTATTATTGCCTGTTGTGGAATGCTTGGATGCTTGTTAAGAGCCTTATGTCTATACTTTTTTTTCCAGTAATGGATAAGGATGCTAAGCTGGGATTCAAAACTGCAAGATTCCTCCACAGGATCTGCATGAAATGCATGTGATTTATTTAAGGGTTGGTCATTTATACAGTGATTTTACTATTTGTAAAAATTTTAGTTCCTGCACCTTATCAGATAGGAAGAACAATTTAGTAATAGTGTCTTTTGCCTTTTAATTCAGCACCAAGTGAAAAATCTGCCATGGAGTTGCCAGATAAGTCTTCCAAGGGTTCAAGACCAGAGACAAAGGAGAAGGAAAAGAAGTTGGGTGATTTCATTGTAGGAAGTGGTCGTGATTCTTAAGAAGTTATCCCCAGCTAAAACTCCTAGATCAGCTTCAGCTTCAATTCCCATGCCAGAATCCTCGAGTGTTATTCCAGCCAGGTTTTTTCCCCTCCATGGAAGGTCTCCTGAGGTGTCACAGACCGGGACAGAAAGATAGGGTTGGAAACTTTTCATCAGAAAAGGAGTTCTGTAGGTTTCTTTCCTTGTATCCTTCCTCTGCATCTTCTCCAAGATCCTACAAGTCCCTTTGGAGCCATACAGCAGATGAATGGAACTAGGTGATGTAGGCCTTTGTAAAAGCCCAGCTTTGTTTATGATCCTATCTCAGCCCTCTTGGTGCCTCTGGTGACTCAAGAAGACCCTCTACCTTCATTTTAAACTCTTCATCCATAGACCTCCATTTCAGAGCTAGTAGCAAGAGAATTAACACCTATGAATGCAAATACTCCTTCAGCACTGGCAGATTTAGTTTCAGCTGCTGCGATACCCTCTTTGCTGGCGGTTGTTTCAACACTGACCGCTATATCGGTGCTTGGACTCACTATGGCTGAGGAAGGCAGTGGCAAGGGCCAACTTTGACACCAGGGCTTTCAGGGCCATTGTCAGTGTTTATCACTTTGGCATTCAACCCTTTGGCACCAAAACCGACTGTAATGACTTTGGGTCTAGAGCAGTAGTGCCATCCATCCTTGGTATCAGCACTGCTGTGGGTTGCACCTGTGTGCTTAGTGCCAAGAGTTTTGGGCATAGAGGTTCCTGGTGACTTATTGATGCAAGAGAGCCTATTTCTGATTCTTTGCTGATGCAATTACACCACACATCTGTTCTTTTCTGCCCTAAGACACCATTGAAGCAAGGACCGTTGATTAGACTTCAATTCTACTAGAAGACATAGGGTTTTAAAAGGCCTACTGTGTTGAAATCTGGGATACCCTCTTCCCCAGAGAGTTCAGATGACTCTCCTCTAAGTCCTTCCAGAAAGAGGCAGTGTAAGAGGAAGTATCTCAACTCTCCCACCAGAGGAAAACATATTTGATGAAATTTTAGAAATGATGAGGCAGAGGGGATGTTGGCCATTTAGCTCATTCCCAGAAGAAGAAATCTTGCAGGAGGTCTATTAAGTCCTCTCCCTCAGCAGCTTAGATAGTTCCTCTCCGAGGCAAGTTAGTGGGCATGCTGTGCAGTTAAAGCATGGAGAAACCTCAGTGTAGCAGTGCCAATTCCAAGAAAACCTGATAAACTTCTGAGGACTCCCAAGGATAGACAGCACTTGAGTAGGGACATCTCGGAGGACTCTCAAGCCATCCAGCTTCCAAATCGGGAATTCAGAATGATGTATAGGCTAGGGCAGTATGTCTGTGCAGTTGACACTTTTTCAGTAAGAACTCTGAACCACATGGCGCATATGACTAAGTTTCAGAGGGAGCTCACATATAATGGATACCCTAAAGCAGCTGCCAGAGGGTGAACTGAGACCCTAATTAGAAACCCAGTTGGCAACCAGTTCCATCCATCTCTACCCTCACCATGCATCCTATTCAGAACACTATCGATGTGCCGACCAAGCAGCATGTTTAGGTCTAGCCGTGATAAGATGCGCCTGGCTGTTGACAGATTTTGGGGACCACTTCAAAATGGCATTTGTCAATTCCCATTTTGACATTTCTTCTTTGGGCAGGGAGTGAAAGATAAATTACTGCAATGTAAGCAGAATGGCAAAGTGCTCCCACCCATTGCTTTCAGGTTTGTGGTACCTCAGATCATTTCAGAGGAATCGTGCAGATCCCAGCTAACCCAAAACAGAAAGCATTAAGACACGGGATCTCAAGGCAGGGAAGAATTAGAGTCTAGCTGCCATCCTAGAGGAAGAAATAGTCCAAGCCCTCAAGGATACAGAGGAGCCTTTTGGGACTCTAGGAAGTTTGACTCTTGAACAGTTGTCTGACCATCCCACTCTGGAGACCTTCAAAGGATGCGTTTCCTTCCACCTGAGTAAGGGGTTAGCAATCGCACAGAACAGATGGATAACAAACATCATATCCAGAGGCTACTTTATTCCCTTTTTAGAAATGGTTACATTTCCGCCTTCTCAAGCATGTCTTATGCCACTCTGCCAAATGAGGGAAGAAAGGCAAGAAGAGTAACTGCTTCTCCAAAGAGTTATCCAGGAAGTTCCACCAGAACAGAAAAGGTACAGATGCTACTCCAGGTTCTTCTAGGTGCCCAAAAAACAGAAGGACCTCAGATCTATCCTCGATTTGAGTCATGTAAATCAGCATGTGAAAGAGGAGTCGTCATGGATGGTTATAGTACAGTCAATCATGCCATGTCTGCAAGCTGCAGGGGACTGGATATGCTCTTTAGACTTCCAAGATACTTACCCTACATATCAAGATAGCCAAGGCATCAAGGAAGTTCCTGTGCTTCCAGGTGGGAGCCAGTCATTTTCACTTCAGAGTCTTGTTTGGTCTTGCCAGAACACCCTGTGTGTTAATTAAATGCATAACTCATATCACAGCCCACATTTGAAAGCTAGGGGTAAAAGTTTTTCCCTACCTTGACAAATGGCTCATAGCATCCTTGACTAAAAAGTTACTGATACTGTCAAGATAATATTTGTTCCTGATTTGTCATTCCTTGGGGAATCGTGATCAAATCCACCAAGCACTAAGTCATGACACTCAGTCCATCCTATTTATTGGCTGTCAGATGGACATAACATATTAGGGAGCAAGGTTTTTGTATGCTTATGCTGGGATCATCCAGGGTTGCTACCATAATCAATGAAATCTTAGAGCTCCTTTGAATTTTAAAGCCTCTAGTTTCTGTGGTTCTAAGACTTTTGGGGTTCATGGCAGCTACGATTCAAACAGTTCCCCTAGCAGGATTGCATATAAAAACTTTTCACTGGACACTCAAGGGTCTTATTTATTTAAATTTAATTACCAGGGTAGAAGACTGATCAGACAAAGACCATTTACAATCTCAGCCCTTGCTCAGTGGGGTCGGTCCTTTTAACCTACATCAAACTGAATTAGGTTGTCAAATGCATCCTTATAAACCTTCTTTGGTAAAACAATCCACAAAACATTTTTTGGGGGGGTCTCCCTTCCTTTGCCCATCCCTAATTGCCACAGTGACCACTGATGTGTCCGTCTTGGGATGGGGTACATTTTTAACAAATGACAACCCAAGGTATGTTAATTCAACTACAGAGGCCATATTACACATCAGTGTACTGGAGATGACAGTGGTCCTCCTAGCCCTTGCAGGCATTCCAGGATTGGCTTCTCTATAGTGCGATTGCCATACAGTCCTACAACATGGCAGTGGCTTGGTACATAAACAAGGAGAAATGAGATCCTACCCACTTGGCAAAGAAATCGTGATGATTTGAAAATGTGCCTTGAGCTGCACCACTTTCTTGTGGCAATGCATTTAGTGGGGTCATCCATCGTGATAGTGGACAAGTTGAGTAGATAAATTTTGCTGCTTCAAATGGTGTCTCAACAGCAAAACAACCCAGAACATCTTTTGATTGTGGGGCAGACCATATTTGTGATCGGGTCTGACCCTTCAACAGCAAATGCAGGAATGTTTTCAGCATCATCCCTGTAAAGGGGCAGTTACCCAGAGATGCATTGTCCCAGAAATGGCCGTCCCCAATTCCCATGTCTTCCCTGCTTTCCCTTGATGCCCAAATTCATTACGAAAGCCAAGGCATGCTGAGAGAGAGAAATCTCATTGTCCCTTTTGGCCCAGCCAGATATAGTTCCCTTTGTTATGACATCATCTTCGGAGAAGACCCTTTTTCTTACCATGTTGCTGACTTTACCTATCTGTCGCCTCTCTCAGAAATTCACTCCCTTCATCTAACTAGTTGGTTACTCTGTATCCTGTAATGGCCAGAAATCTTTCTTTTCCAGTCAGGTGATTGATTTGACTGCTGAGACTCAAAACTGTCAATTTGAAAAAATTATGGAAAAGTTTAACTTATTACAGGCTCCTAGCAATGACATGGCTCCTGCCTCAGCCTCGCTATCTTGGGTACTTATCTTCTTGGCTCAAATATTTCAAGAAGGTGCCAGTTACTCTTTGATATAAGTCCTTTCTGCAGCTATTTCCTCATACTTTCTTGCATCACAACAGACATGCAAGGCATTCTTAAATGGAGTGTTCCTTACTAGGTCCCATTCATCTAGACTGGTCCCTCCATTGTACATGAATTTTGTTTTAGAGAAGTTGAGTTTCCCTTTGAACCCAGCTGACGTCAAAGACTTAGTTTCATGCATGGAAAACTGCCCTGTTGGTGACAATCACTTCGGCCAGATTAGTGTCAAAAATTCATGTCTTGTCTTCCTAGTTTTCATATTAAGTCTTTCATAGGTTCATACTAGGCTATCTGCCCTAGGGCATTTATAAGCCTAGCCAGAATGTGTTTGGCTTTCGCCACCCATTTTAAATTTATTTTGCTATGCCCTTTTTCGAGGTTAGTATACTGTGCCTCTGTCTAACAGTGACACAGAAGTGATACCCAGGGTAAACCTACGATCTCCCATCCACTCATCAAGATTCCTCTTGAAGAGAGTCAATGAGGGACTCTGCCTAACCTGGACTGGGATTTTATTCCAGAATGAAGGGAGCCTCTGGGTTATGAATCTGTCCCTCCAGCATGTCCTATTTATTTCAGTGCTGAGGTTCAAGTCTCTCGGCATAGCTCGATGGGATTTGGATTTTCTGAGGTGCAGCATGTCCATTAATTCCAGGTTGGACATGGCTTTATCGTCAGGCACAGATCGCCTCTGAACAGGCGGTATGCCACTGAGTAGAGCTGGAGTTTCTTTAACCGGGCAGCATATGGCATCCGTTTGAGCCCTTTGATCCTCTTGGTGAGGTACTTTTGGGGTCTTTCCAGTTGCTGCAGGTGTCTGGTAAGGTACATCCCAAAAGGGGCATTGTACTCCATTATGGGCCTGATGAGGGATGAGTAAAGAGGCACGATGACCTCCCCTGATCTAGATGTGAATCCCTTCATGATTAGGTGGGCTATATAAAATGTTTTTCTAACCACTTTGGCCACGTGGTTGTCAAATGAGAGATTGCTATCAACTTGGGTCCCCAGGTCCCTAATTACTTTTGTACTTAATGGATTACCACCTATGTGGTAATTTGTGGGCACTTTGTTTTTGCCAAAGGGGATGACTATACACTTTTGGCATTTAGTTTGAGGCCATGGCTCTGGCACCAGTTGTCTGTTTCTATGAGGCCCTTTTGGAGGATGCTTGTGTCAGCTGGAGAGTCGATTATGGCGCCCAGTTTGCAGTCATCTGCGAACTTGGTCAGCCACAGTCCTTCCGTGTTGGCCTGTACCTCCGAGAAATATATACCGAACAAGAGAGGTCCCAGGACTGAGCCTTGTGGGACACCACTTGTAACTGGTTTGGAGTCTGACATGGCTCCAGCAATTCTAACCATGTGGGTTCTGTCCTTGAGCCAGTTTGCAATCCATCTAGTGACATAGGGGTTTATATTTAAGCTGGTGAGCTTATCTATAATGCCCGAGCAGGGTATTGTATCGAAGGCTTTTGCGAGGTCTAGGTAGGCTGTGTGGACCACCTTTCCCTCGTCAATGGCCTTGGTGACTGTTTCAAAGAAATCAACCAGGTTTAAGAGGCAGGATCTGCCCTTAACAAAGCCGAACTGGGTAGGATCCAGTGTCTGTAGGTCCCCAATATCTTTATTTATGAGGTCCATGATGATCCTTTCCATAGCTTTGCAGACCAAGCTAGTCAGGCTTATGGGGCAATAGTTTCCAGGATCCATTGAGGCACCACCTTTATGGAGAGGGACCACTGTTGCTGTACACCACTCTTTGGGCACATATCCTGTAGTAAGGCTGAGATTGAACAGTAGTTTATGTTTGGGTTTAGCTCTTCTTGGAGTTCATGTAGGACGCAGCCCGGGACACCGTCTGGTCCCATTGATGCTGTGTTTTTGCTTTGGAGAGGCGGCTCTTACCTGAGCATCTGAGATGTCAGGGGCAGCACTCTGCTGGGATAGATATTTGCCCTTTTGGTGGGGAGGGGGGAGAAGTTTGCGCTGAACCTGTCAGCTAGGATGTTGGCAATGTCTGTGGGTTCGGTGTATTTTTTGTCATTTTGGACTAATTCTGAGCATATCTGGGAATTACCACCCAGGTTCCTAACATAACTAAAGAAAGCCTTGTGATTATCCTTAGTGTCCTGTGCAATTTTTCTCTCTAAGCTGGCCTTAGACAATTTTATGAGTGCCCGTAGTTTTTTGCCAATACTGATCAGTGATGCCTTCCCTTTTTGGGATTTTCCTCTGTCAATTTAGTAGCTTCCTCCTTCTATTGTATAGTTTGTTTATGGCTGGGGTCCACCAGACAGGATGTCTGCCTTTGGAGGATTGGGTCTTGGTTTTATTTGGGATCGCATGATCCATGCATTCCTGAAGGTGTTCATAGAATGCGTTTATAAAGGATTCTGCGGTCTGGGCCGTATTTTCCACAGGCCCGGGGGCTTTGAAGGATTCCACCTCGGTTTTGAGGAGTGTGAAATTTGCTTTAGAGAAGTTTTTCAGTGTGGTTTTCTGGGCAGGGGGTGGGGTCGGGATGTGAATATCCGGTGAGATTAGTTTATGGTCTGATCTTACCAGTGAGGGATACACTTCTGGTCTGGAGCATAGAGTCCCCATGTTGGCGATGATCAGGTCCAGTATGTTTTCCCCTCTTGTGGGAGTGGTAACAAGTTGTTCCATAGCATTTGAGTTTATAAATTCTAGGAACCTTTGGGCTAGGGTGTTGGAGCTAGACCCAGTCTATGTTTGGGTAGTTGAAGTCGCCCAATATAATGGTGTTTGGAGAGACCTTCATATTTTCTAGTGTTCTCAGGAAGGCAGAGTGGGGTTCCTGGGTTTGGGAGTGTGGTCTGTAGCAGGCTATAAACTGGAAGGCAGTTTTACTCACTGTTAGTTGCACATGGATAGTCTCTGATGCTTTGTGCTTTGCCACCAACCTGGAGGTGTGGGTATCTTTGATGAATATCGATACTCCCCCTCCTTTTGTGGTTCGGTCCAAGTTTTGGGGCCAAAAAGCATGGTATGAGGTATAACCTGGTAGTGCTGGGGTGCTCTCGGGAGCCCTGAACCAGGTTTCTGTTACTGCACAGATATCGGTGTTCTCCATGCTAAGGAGAATTTCGAGTGCGTGCATCTTGAGGTTTAGACTTCTGGCGTTGAGTAGCATTACTCTTAGTTTCTTATCCCTTGTGATACCTATGGAGGTGGGTTTGTCTTTTGGGCCTTGCCTAAAAAAGGCACTATGGGGGTAGCAAGAGCCTTTGCCAATATCCAAAAGCCCAGGGGTAACAGGTGCAAGCCGTCCCTAGCAAAGCATCGTGGCTTGTCGAGCATATCATCCCAAGCTGACAGGCATTGGATCCCCTTTGAATGACACCAGTACTTAAGCCAATTGTTGAAATTGATCATCTTGTCTTCATATTGTGGCATCATTCTTGGTGAGGGTAAGATGCTACTCAAGGTCAGGGTCATACCGGCCTGGGCTACATGTTCAGAGAGCTCCTCTATGTCTCTTTTCATGTAGTCCAGGGAGGTACGTCTCAGGTCATTCACACCAGCATGGACAATGACTGAGTCATATTTGTACTTGCCTTGGAGTGACCTGAGTGCTTGTGTTATGTGGCGGATCCTAGCACCCGACAGGCTGCTCACCGTGACCCTCTCCTTGTTCAGCCTGGTGAGCGGGACGTCAGTGTGCCTGATGAGAGTCACCTATTACAAGTGTATCAGGTGTGTTGTTTAGTCTTAAGGGCTGTGACCGTTCGGCACACTGGCTTTGTGAGATATGTGTTGCACGTGTTTTGTTTTGGGGTAGCGGTTGCTTGGGTGTCTGCTTTGGAGGTCTCTATCTAGAGTTCCCCTTAGAACTAATCCATATTTTATGCCTGAAGCTTTTACACAGTCCAGCATTAACCAGTCCATCAATCTACTAAATGTTCAGCATTAGGATCACTGCAGTAGTAGCCTTAGCTATATATCCCTTATACCCTAAGGATATAATAACTGGGCCAGCCTCCAGCGTTTAAGGGCACCTTCTGTATACCTATACCAATAGTCTCCTCAAACTAAGCTGACTTAAAAAGACAAGTTTGGCCACCAAACCCTTCAGAGCTTTCTTGCCACAAAGAGTGCTCCTCTTGCAGACATTCAAGGATCAACAGTCAGCTAACACTTGATATTGCTGAGCAGATAAATTCCCTTCAGAAAAAGAACTTCCACATCTAATTTATATGACAGAAACAAAACTTTTTTTCTCTGTGAAAATATTACTTTTATGCTAGAAATTTCTGTTGACTGTCACTTTTAGTAACTATTAAACAGGAGCATTACATTTGACATTTGAGGGGAAAAGTTCTTCAAACTAAACTGCTTTTTCCCCTAGTAAAAGTTATTTTACTTGTGGAGGCTGGAGTAAGTATTTAAAATGTTTTTTTTTTTTTACTGTGTTCTTTTGGGTGCGGAGTATTGTTACCTATTTTACTGACCAGTGCTTCTAGTTTCCTTGATTTTTCCTTCTTCCAACCATAAACAGGAGAGAATTAATAAACAGCCTTTGCCACCATACCAGGCTGCTAAAATGCATCAGCTGCAGATGGGTGACTCCTGTGGCAATTTCTGGTTCCTCAAACCATTCATCTTTTTCCTTGGCTTACTCTGGTTTAGTCTCTACAGCCAGCCACAGGCCAGGGAATAGAAGCATCCTCTGTGAGAGTGCTCCTGGCAGGCAAAGGAGAGCCACTCTTGTCAGGCTTGGGACATGGAGGTAAGGAATAACTCTTTGCCTTTCCAGAATTCTATGCCTATAGCTAGGGAGGTTTTTCTACCAAAAGTGGGTCTCCTCCTTCAGAACTTTTTATCAAAAAGCAAAAATGTAGAGATATTTCTTCTTCTATCTCTTGCTATTTTGGAGAATAGTGATTTTGTGGGCTTAGCTCAGGGTCTCATTTGGGCTCTTGTTTCTTCAGATGTTCATCCTGTTTCACTGTTGCAGTCATTACACTTCGGTTATCCTGCTGGCAGGCTACCCGCAGTTGGCCTGAGTGCCAAAGTCTAGGTCCGGCGTCGGTTGCTGTCATCTCTTCCCTGACATCAGTGCGCCAGGGGTATAAAAGAAGCAACTGACGCCATTTTCTTCAGTCTTTCTTGCCGTGCGGTGCCCGAAGCAGAAGCAGTTCGCAAGTGCCGGTCGGCTGACTCCTGAGATTTTCAAAATAGAGTTTCAGAACCGAAGTCTTCAATAAAGCTAAGTACCCCGTTGGGGAAACTTTTTCTTGCTCCAGACCGATGTCAGTGAAAGTTAACAATTGCATTTCTTGTGGGAAGCAAATACCTCATAAGGACTTTCATTCTTACTGTATTCCTTGCCTAGGCCCTGACCACGACGTTACTAGTTGTCGGTTTTGTGCTAGATTCAACAAACGCACTATTAAACGTCGGTTTGATTTTTGCTTTACATTACTTTGGCCGAAGGTTTAACTCTATAATGCCGTCAGAACAACCGACGACCGGAATGCATAAAAAACGCAAAGACAAGGAAAATGACAGGCATCCGAGGTCCAAAACCGACTACGAAGCCTCTTCTAGGCCAGTCGCCGGTTCTCAGTGAGGTGCTTTCGCAGCCCCTGACACCCGCTACCTCAGAGCCACAGGCCGTATCCAACTCCCACGTGGAGACAGGTAGGCCTCTGGATACTCAAGGTATTGGGCCTATGGAAACTATTCCCTCGGATGGGTCCGGAGCCGCTGAGCAGGCATCGGCTTCTGAGGGTGTTTTCAGACCTTCACAGCTTACTATTAAATCCTCTGCAGCAGCTAAAGTACAGTCAAAGACACCATTAAAGACAAAGAAACAGGTACAGCATTCTCCTGGACAGTCAACCATGCCAAAGAAACAGATGGTTAAAATGGCCGAAGACTTAATTACTTTGATCAGGGGTTCCCATCCCCCTCCTGATAAAAGGCCTAGGCACGACACTGACTAGGATTCCTCTGACCAGGTTTCTATTTCCTCATATACCTCTTCAGATCAGGGCTATTCTCTTCCTCCCTATGAGGACTCTGATGCTGAAGAATCTATACCTTCAGCCTCTCCACCTGAGGATTACTCATTTGGGGAAACTCTGCACACCATGAGGGAACATTTCCACTGGGAGAGCCAGGATTATTCAGAATTCAAGAAAAGGCTCAGAGATTTTCTTTTACTGCCTCAACACAGGCCCTTGGCTATCCCCCCTGTGCTTGATATAGTTGTTAATGTTTTTTCTGAATCCAGTCTGTCTCCTGATTCTTTACCCCCTGCACCAGTCAAGCCAGACAGGTATTACAGGGTCCCTGACTCTCATAAATTTCTTTATAAGAACCCTGCTGCTGACCCTGAAACTATTTCTCAGGGTCCCAAAGGGGTTAAGGCTTCCACTGCTAAAAACCCTGTTCCCTCTGATAGGGATTCTAGAACTCTGGATAGATGGGGGAAAAAAGTTTACACCTCTGCTACTTTAGCTTTAAGGGCTTTAAACTGCCAGTTTCACATGCTTAAATATCAACAGTACCTCATGTCTTTGTTAAAGCCGAAAATGCTTACAAATTCAGAGAACCCTGACAATAAGGAAATGCAGGAATTATTGCATGCAGCTGAACAAGTGGGAAAACATACTCTGCAATGTGGTTTTGATTCATTAGAGGCTTCTTGCAGAGCCGCAGTTACAGGCTCTGTTATTTGAAGGCATGCTTGGTTAAAAGAACAAAGTTTACCTGAACATGTTAAAGTAAAATTATTGGATGCTCCATTACAGCATGATATTTTGGTGTTAAGGCAGAAGAAGTGTTAAAGAAAATGGAAGATAAAGCAAAATCTATGCAGACAGTAAAGGATTTCTTACAGGTTCAACCACCTAGGTTTAGTAGAAACTGGCCTTCAAAGAATTGGTCCTTTCAGGTGTCAAACAGGCCACAAAGAGGCAGATGCAGACGCCCAAGAGGCAGATCTGAGCCCCAAGGCTCCTACAGACCTAAACAATGGGGTGCTTCTGCCCCCAAAGGAGGAGAAGACAAATCACAACCTTATAGGAAACAGTCTCAATGACTTTCCTCTAAAAAGACCAAGCACTTACCTTTTGGCAGCACCCCTAGGGGGAAAGCTAGCACTTTTCGCACAAAAGTGGCACAAAATTACCCAGGACAAATTGGGACTGAATATAGTTTCTCAGGGCTACAGGTTCCACTTTCACACCCTTCCAAGATCAAAAGGTATGCCGGACCTGCCACAAAACCAATGGGCAGAGGCACAAAAGGAAATTGCTGCTCTCCTGGACATGGGAGCTATTCAAAGAGTACCACAGCAAGAACAGGGAGAAGGATTTTACTCAAGACTCTTCCTGATTCCCAGAAAGGACAAAGCCTGGAGACCAATACTGGACTTGTCAACCCTAAATACTTTCCTGGATGTTCTAAAATTCAAGATGTTAACACTGCAGCAACTTCTACCCATGCTGGGCAAGAAGGCTTGGCTAGTTACTTTGGACCTCAAGGAGGCATACCTGCATGTCCAAATCAGATAATCTTGCAGACGATACCTCAGATTCACAGCTGGCTCAATGCATTACCAGTTCTCTGCACTGCCCTTTGGCTTATCTACTGCACCCAGGGTCTTCACAAAATGCCTGGCACCAGTAATCGCATTTTGCAGACAAAGAGGAATTCAGATATATCCCTACTTGGACGACTGCCTTATTCAAGCAGAGAGCAAGGACATTCTACTAAAGCATCTGGCGTTTGTAAAAAGATTATTAATTTGCCTAGGGTACACAGTAAACGAAAAGAAATCAAAACTAGTGCCCTCTCAAGAGATAATATTCCTGGGTGCAAGCTTAAATACAACTACCCAGATGGCTCATCTCAGGCCAGACAAACAAAGGAAACTGACTCATTACTTTCAAATGATGGCAACAAAGACCCAGCTCCCTGCAAGAAAAATTCTGCAGGCCCTGGGCTTCATGGCTTCCTGCATTCTACCAATTCCATATGCAAGACTGCATATGAGGAAACTACAATGGTATATAAAAAGTGTTTGGACTCAACATTGCCACAGCCTGGAAACAGTGACTATAATTCCCTGTCTACAACAGGAGTTTCGATGGTGGTCCAGGGCCTGTCACCACAACAAGGGACAGTCCTTCACCTTACCCAAAGCCAGGCAGACCATCATAACGGATGCATCTGATTATGCCTGGGGGCACACATGGCAGGAAAATGTATTCGGGACACATGGCCCAAGGAACAAATGCATCTTCACATCAATCAGAGAGATGCTAGCTGTACAGAATGCCCCGACAGCCTTCAAGGATTTACTACATCCAGGACAACTATTGCTAAAGACAAGACAACACCACAGTTATGTGGTACATAAGCAAGGGGGTCACACATTCCTACCCCCTCTGCAGGCAAGCCATGACTGTGGAGCACAGCACTGACGTATCAAGTACATCTGCAGGCACAATTCCTGCCAGGAAAGAAAAATACACTGGCAGACTAACTAAGCAGAAATCTCATGGAGCCACACGAATGGAAATTAAATCCACAGGTCTTCAACATGATAACAAGGAAATGGGGAAGCCCGGACATGGATCTTTTTGCCTCCCCTCACAACTGCCAACTACAGAAATTCTGCACAAGAACTTATCACCCACAAGCAGGGAAAGTGGATGCTTTTTCATTCAGCTGGGAAACCCTGACAGTTTATGCCTACCCTCCACTGCCTCTTCTTCCTAAGGTACTCCTAAAAGTCAGACAAGAGAAGCCAAAAATGATCCTGATTGCCCCAGACTGGCCACGCCAGCACTGGTACCCAATCCTAAAGAGCTTGTCTCGAGGCCCAGCCTGGCCTTTACCTCAAATTCCTCATCTCCTGACTCAACAAAACAATCAGATTCTACACTGTCAACTCAACCTTAAATCTGGCTGCATGCAGATAATATAGCCATTCAGACCACACCTCTTTCTAAAGCTGTTATGGATGTCATCTTATAAACCAGGAGGCCCAGCACTAGGCAATCTTATGCAGAAAAATGGAAGAGATTCTGTGCTTGGAACCAGGCACAAGGACTCGAACCACTTGTTCCAAATATACCTCAGATTTTACAATACCTAACTGAGATGCTGGACCAAAGGCCTATCCTTTTCATATATTAAAATCCATGCCTCTGCCATTTCAGCTCATTACAATACAGAACCTCCTATTTTTTCACATCCACTGCTAAGACAGTACCTCAGAGGGGCAAGAAACATAAGACCCCCAAGGAGAGCACCAATACCTATTGGGACCTCAATTTTGTATTAGAAAAGCTCACACTGCCTCCTTTTGAGCCAGCCAACACAGCAGATCTAAAATTCTTATCATGGAAAACTGCTCTGCTCCTAGCAATAACTTCAGCAAGAAGAGTCTCAGAGTTACAGGCATTAATGTCAGTGGAACCTTTTATCATTTTCCATCAGGACAGGGTTTTTCTGAGGACAAACCCAACATTTATGCCAAAGGTAGTTTCCAGTGTGGCTCTTAACCAAACCATTCATTTGCCAACTTTCTATCCAAACCCCCAGAATAAAGGGGAGAGACTTCTGCACACTTTGGGTATACACAGACAGCTACGCTTCTACTTGGACAAAACAAAAGCTTTCAGAAAAACTGAGCAACTGTTTGTAGCGTATGCTGCAGGATTATAAGGAAAGCCTATCTCGAAGCAGACCATTTCAAAATGGATAGGACACTGCATTCGCTTCTGCTATGCACAACATGGCAAATCAGTGCCTAAGGGCATAAGGCCACATTCTAGCAGAGCAGCAGCCACTTCAGCAGCCTTTCTCAGAGGAGTACCAACCAAAGACATTTTAGAAGCTGCAACCTGGAGTTCAGTGCACACTTTCACTAAGCACTACCACTTACCTCTCTACTCTAAATCCAGAGCAGGCTTTACCACTGCAGTTCTGCATGGCCTGGTAGCCTCTCTTAATCCTATTTAGGCCCAGCCACCCAACCTCAGCTTTGGGATTCAACCCAAGTGTAATGACTGCAACAGTGAAACACGAACATAGTACAGTTGTGTACCTACCATAAGTGTAGATGTTAGTGTATTCACTGTTGCAGTCCAGGTTACCCACCATCCCCCTTTTTCATTGCTGGGTCCTTTCTGTACTTCTCAACTCTCTACAACCTATGTGATGTATTTGATTGTAGATGAAGGAAATGTTATTTTGGCACATGCATGTTTTTGGACATAATTTTTTCCAGCGTTTCCTATTTGGGGGCACCTGACATCTGGGGCAAGAAAAACTGAAGAAAATGGCGTCTGTTGCTTCTTTTATACCCCTGGTGCACTGATGTCAGGGAAGAGGTGACAGCAACCGACGCCGGACCTAGACTTTGGAACTCGGGCCGACTGCAGGTAGGGTGCCAGCAGGATAACCCTACTGCAACAGTGAATACACTCAAACATCTACATTTATGGTAGGTACACAACTGTACTTTTCTGGTAAAAGAAAATGATTCTTCATTTTCTGAAGAGATTCAAGTTTTTGAACTCCAACGTGGTTGTGAAGGGAACAGATGATATTTTGTCGTCTTGGATTTCTCATTCAGATTCGGAGGAGAGCGTGACTTCTGCCAGCCCTTTTGAAGGATTTTCTCTTTGAAACTATTTCCAGAATGGATCACTTGTTTCAGTGAGAGCATAATGATATTCCAGTGTCTCTGAAATAATATATGATTTATTACAACTGGATGTTCCAGAACTTGCTCAAGCTCCTCCTGTTCTTTCTATATTGAAGAATGTTTTTGTCTCTGCCTGTAACCTGATTGACAGCAAGCCTGTTTGTCTCTCAGGAAAGCAGATAGATTGTATAAAGTTCCTCAAGCTTATAAGTTTTTATACACTCATCCCGTGTCAGACCCAGCAGCTATTACTTTAGTGAATACAGCTACTGCTAAATGTATAGTTAATACCAATCCCTCTCCTGAAAAATACAGGAAAGCTTTTGATAAATTTGGAGGAAAGTGTATTCATTTGTAATAGTTATTTTCAGAATTCTTATCTGTCAAGCTTATATTTTAAAGTTAATGCTTGCCTCTTTTGAGAACATGAGGAATATTATAGCACCTGTTTAATTGTCTGATACACAAGTGTTTTTTGACTGCCTCTTTGTGTCTTAAGTGGCTAGTCATTGCTTGAAATGTGCTTATGATTCTGCTTATGCCACCTCCAAGGCTGCTGCTGCCGCCAATGGAACTGCTATGAGGAGATTTTATTGGTTGTATTTCCAAAACCTTCCAGAAGATGTCAAAACTGAATTTTTGAATTCTCCCTTGGATAGAGGTTTAGTATTTGAACCATCAGCTGCAGAGGTCCTTAAAAATGTGATGAGATGGGGAAGCTGATTCAGGTAATTTGTCAGGATTTTTCCACTTTCCTTTTCCAAGTTTGCCAAGGAATTTCATGCTTACCCCTATAATCTGCTTTAAAAATCAAAATAAACTCCATAAGCTGCTGATAAGCAAACCTTTAAAAAGCAATAGGGAGATTCCAAAAAGAAAGGACCCCTGGAACAAAGGACAGTCTAATAAGTCTGACTATGTAAAAGACTGCCCTCCCCCTTTCCACCCTTGCAAACCCTTAATCCTTCCAGAATGTCTGAACCTCCATTTCTGTCCTAGTTGCAGGCAGATGTAAGTAATCCATCAAGGTTACAGATGGCAGTGGGAGCCTCTCCCTAATTTTCAGGGGATGCCTCCTCATCCACCAGACCAAACTCTTTTTCCTTCTGTGGAGTGATAGAAGAGGTCCCTCCTCATTTAGAAGTATTTTATTCAGAATGCTTTTTGTGCCAAAGAAAGATTCTTGGAAACCAGTTCTGGATCTTTCCTCTCTGAACCTGTTTACGAGCGTGCCCAAGATGAAAATATTATTCCTTCACAACTTGTTAGCCCTTGTTCCCCATTTATGTTTTTTTGGTGACCTTTGATTTAAAAGATGCATATCATCACATTCTTAACTGAAACATATGAAATCTAGATCTTTATCAGTTCTGTGCATTACCCCTTGATCAATCCACTGCTCCAAACATATTCACAACAGATTCAGTGCCATCTTTACCCCCCCCCCAAAGGACCAATCACAATACCAGAGGAATGCCAGGTATCCAGCATTACTGCAGCACAGGTTAAAGTCGCATTGTCCAAGGCCAAGAATACAGCTTCCATGGGACCCAACAATATCCCTGGATGTGTTCTACTTGAACTACAAAGTGAATTGGCACCACATCTGTGTGCCCTGTTCAATCAGTCTCACCTCAGGCTTTGTCCCTACCGAATGGCGCACTGCTACAGTCATCCCTCTCCATAAAAGGGGAACGACTGCAGACCCTGGGAATTATCGCCCCATTAGCCTGAAGAGTCTGATATGTAAGGCTATGGAGTGCATCATCATGGACCTAATTAACAAGGATATAGGGAATCTCCAAACTCTAGATCTCACGCAATTTGGTTTTGTGAAAGCTAGATCATGCCTGTTCAACCTTGTTGACTTCTTTGAGTCAGTCACCAGAGCTGTGGATGAGGGCAAGGCAGTTCATACAGCCTACCTCAATCTGGCCAAGGCCTCTGATACCATTCCCCCACTCAGGAATTATTGATAAACTCACCACACTAGGCATCAACCCCTATCTAGGTGGGTTGCAAATTGGCTCACAGATGGAACCCACAGTGTGAAAGTAGCGGACTCCAAGTCAGACTGACAACTAGTCACGAGTGGAGTCCCACAGGGATTGGTCCTGGGTCCTCTCCTGTTTGGCATCTACTTCTCGGAAGTCCAGGCAAACACAGAGAGACTCTGGCTGACCAAGTTCGCAGACAGCTGCAAGCTGGGAGCCATTATTAACTCCCCAAGTGATGTAGACATCCTACAGAAAGGCCTCACTGTGACCAATGACTGGTGTCGAAACCATGGCCTTAAGCTTAATGCCAAAAAATGCATCATCCCCTTTGGGAAAAACTTGGTTCCCACTAATTACCACATCGATGGGAGCCCACTGAACACTAAAGACATTATAAGAGATCTGGGGACACAGGTTGACAGCAACCTCTGCTTTGACTACCACATTGCCACTGTGGTCAGAAAGTCCTCCTGTGTGGCACATCTCATTACCAAGGGTATTGCATCCAGGAAGAAAGAGGTCATCATCTCTCTCTACTCTTCCCTCATTAGGCCAATCATCGAGTATAATGCCTCCTTTGGCATGTACCTCACTAGACACATGCAACAGCTGGAAAGGCCACAAAAGTACCTCACGAAGAGGATCCTAAGTCTTAAACACATGCCCTGCATGGACAGACTCAAAAAACTGCAGCTATTCTCCGTCTCATATTGTCTACTAAGAGGTGATCTCTGCTTGAAGCCATGTCTGACCCAGCTCTGTAGAAATGCTGCATCTAAAGAAATCCCAATCTCTCCGCACCACATGCTCCAGAGACCTCAACTTCATTACCACAATCAACAGAACATGCAGGAGGGACAGGTTCATAACCCAGAGACTGCCCATGCTCTGGAATAGACTTCCCATACATGTCAAGCAGAGCACCTCACTGGCCCTCCTCAAGAGAAATCTAGATGAGTGGATGGGAAATGGAAAGTTTACCCCGGGGATCACTCCAGTGGCTCTACTTGATGGAGGCACTGGTAACTGTCGGGCGGCACGATGCCAGGGCACTTCTATAGGCTAGGCTTGTAAAGGCTCCAGACCCATTAGCTTAATACACACCTATGAACAAACTATCTGGCTCCTGTGATAGCTAACTGCAAGGAATTCACATTTTTTCTTTTGTAGCTGACTTTCTTATTTTGAAAGTGTCAGGAATTTCTCACCTGGATAAGGGATCTCCTAGACAGACTTGGGTTCCAAGAAAACATAAAACGGTCTTTTTCATCTCCTCTTCACAGGATTGTTTTCTTGTGATGTCTCCTAGATACCCCCATTTAAAGAGCTTTTTTCCACAGAAAAAAAGACTATGTCTAGATCTGTTTCTGCGTTTTCCAGTCAGGCTACTGTCTCAGCCAGGGAAATTCTTAGGATTCTGGATCTTATGGATTCTATGATAATGCCTCTTGCACGACTCTACATGAGAAAAATCCAATGTATGGTCCCAGCATCAACATCCCCTAAGTTTCCAGATTCCAGTTTTGGGGGTTTGTCAAATACTCGTCTGTCATTCTTACTGTCAGCTTCATTAGACTCTGTAGCAACAAATGCTTGAGACTTAGCTTGGGTTATAGTGTCTGAGGATAAAAGTGCATGGCTTTTGAAACAGAAAAGAGAAACCAGAACACACAAGCACAAAAGAGATGCTGGCACTAAGTACTCTCAACTCTCTTAATCATATATGGTCCCCAGGACCTCTCCAAGTCTTTACAGACACTACAGTGGTGTGGGGGAGGGGTAGATTTTACCTTCTGTGCAGACTTGCTGTAGTAGCCTGAAATATAGCTTTTCAACACAGTCTTTCTCTTAAGGCATCTTGCATACTGTTGGAGCAAATTTGTGTGGCAGACAAGCTGAGCAAGACCAAAATAATCCCTCAGGAATGGAAATTGAATCAGGGAGTTTCCAGGAACTGATCCAGCTGTGAGGAACAGAATTAGATGGTTTTGCCTCCAGTCACAACAATTATTTGGCAACATTCTGCTCCAGTACTCCATGCAAGAAGGCCTGGAAGACAGGTGCTTTCTTTTCCTAAGGACAGGAATGTTCCTGTATGCTTTTCCACTAATATCCAGGGCCATTCTGAAGGTTTAGAAGTACTCTCCAAAGATCTTTGTGATGACTCCCATCTGGCCTAGGCTTCCGTGAATCTCGCTACTTTTGGAAATGGCCAAGGGCAATTATTACAAGCTTCCTTACAGGCTGAACCTTCTCACACCAGGACAAGGGGTGTTTAATATATCACGACCCCAAACAACTGCACCCGACTGCCTGAATGGTAGGATCTTAATTCCTTTGTCACCTTTTTTTTCCTTAGGACATGCAGCAAATGTTAGAGACAAGGATACCTACTACTAGAAAATCATATATTAGTAAATAGAAAAAGGTTTCTAGTTGTTGCTAAGAAAGGAACCAGCACCCATTCAGGGCTAGTGTTTCTCTGGTTCTACATTACTTGTGTGAGTTACTCTCCTCTGGTTCGTCTTACTCCTCCATCAAGGTTCATTTGTCTGCCATTTTAGCATGTCTGCCCATGGATCTCCCTCTTTCAATGCAATTTCATGTGACGATGTTTTTGAAAGGGGTGCTGCATGCAAGGCTTCCTAGAACAAAGTGTTTCTTCCTTGGGATCTTAATTTTGTGTTAGGAAAACTAACTGTTGCTCCATTTGAGCCAGTTCATAAGGCTTACTTTAAGGTTCTAAGCATTTAAAGCAGTGTTAATTATTGCTCTGACCTCAGCAAGAAGGGTAGCTGACTTGCAAGCTCTTATTGTCTTTTTTCATTTTACACAAAGATAGGGTTTCCTTCATTTTTAAGATGGCTGCACACTGATAAACAGCTTAATTTCATCTTTCCCAGTGTAAAAACATAATCTGGGAAAAAGGAGTGACATTAAAACTGTTATTTGGGTAAGTACACTGCCTGGATGCCAGCACCGAAGTAATTTGGAAAACCTAAAGCTGAATCAGACAGAAAAGATAAAGAAAAAACAGTGGCTTAGCAGGATCCTTCAGCTTTTTCTCAAAAAAAAAGTTCAGGCTTCAGCTTTGGTTCAAGAGATGGCTTCCATTAATTTAGAGAAAAAATAAATCTATTGTACCCAGAGGTGATTAAAATTAATGAAATATTGAAAGAATATATCAGCTGTAATAACAAAAGGCAGAAAAAAGGGAAGAAGCTTTAACTATTCAAATGAACTGATGAAGAGAAAGCTGGCTGAGTGTGAGGCTTCTCAAGAAAGAGCGGTTTCAAAAAAATATAGAGTTAGAAGATTGTGCGCAGACAAAACCTGAGAATCTGATTTTGTCTTTTTCTTTTTCTTCTGATTCAAAAGACGTCTGCACTTTTCAAGAGCTTGGATCCAGGGTGCTAACACTTCCCCCTACCTGCAATTCCCTCTGGTCCTCAGATTACCTCAGATTTCATTTACCTCTTGATTCAGCAAGATGTGCAATTCGAGGATGGTGTCTGTTTTCAAATTAGTCATATTTAGTTATTTGCTAAAAATGTTTTGATCAGTCTTTCTAGCTTTTCTTTTTTTAGGCACATCTTCCCACTAGACTCTAATTTAGACTTGGTACCTATTAGTCTTTTGTTGGATATTTAGGGAGCAATATTATTATTATTGTTGTTGCTGTTGTGCATAAGGGTAGGGAGACATTTACAGTTGCTTTTCCCCAGCATTTCACACAAGGCCACACAGTTTAAAAAAATGCATGGCCTGTGGCCACAAGATACTGCCACAGGACCCGCACTCACTGTGCATCTTCTGTTAGTAATCGCACATCTAGGGTCTGACTGTAAGATATGACTCTTTCGGGACAACACCTTTACAAGTATGCAAAGACAAGCTGGTACTGAAGGGACTCCTTCCCACCCAAGAGTGGAGCTTGGCAGATTCTGCTTCAGAAATTTGTTGTCCTTAAGCAAAGAAAGTTGAGAAATGTTCAAAAGAAGGGAAAAAGAGTCTTTCAAAAGCCAACATCGACAGGATGATGCAAAAGTTCCTTTGGATGCAGATTAAACTGGAGGGTCATCCAGACACTGACCCATTTGGGACCTCCAAGTACAGCCTTTATTACCCCTTCACTGGTGTCTCCTGTTCCAGTCTGGCTTTTGGATCTGAATCCCATGGACCAGAGTCTGCCTGGTAGAGCATGGATATTGGAGTAGATATCCTTTTTGACTGTGACTCAACATTTTTTCTTAAGCTCTAGACTAGGGCAGTGTCAGATCGGGATGAGTCTGAGCCAAAGCGCAGGAACCAATGCTACATTGGGTTTGACTCTGAAGTCCTCTGATCTGTCTTTTTCCCTTGTTACTGACCACTGGGTTGGGTCAAGTCAATGTCAAGGGTGCCCATCTCCCTATAGGCTA